>NW_027466449.1:2777500-3040000 GCF_050575085.1 Anarhichas minor | reverse complement strand
CACAAGCGCCCACATCTACACAAATTGAGAGTGCAATTTCAGGACATTCTGGTAAAGGAGGGGTTGTTCTGCTACAGCGCTGGGCAGAGCCGAGCATTCGAGGAGGGAAGAAGATATTAGGAAGGACAGGAAGGGTGTGTGCGTGTGTGTGTGTGTGTGTGTGTGTGTGTGTGTGTGTGTGTAAGAAGGGGGAGTGGAGGGTAAGGAAAGGTAAGAAGGGGAGCACAAAGACAGTATTGGAGAAATCTTTAGTGAGAAGCAGAGCTTCTTCTAGCAACCTTGTGCGTGGAAAAAATCCCATATTTACCTGGTGGTATATTTAATATGCTCTTTGTGTAGATTTGATGATGTGGTGTTTGACTAATACCACATAATACCACATAATACCACATAGTACCTACATTTTGGACCAAATGTGTCAATGACTGATGCTCAACATCTGACTATTAACATGTTTTTAGTGTTAGTTGAGTTAGATATCTCTGAACGGGACACAGGATACTAAAAATCCCCAGGACCATTATAACCTCACACTGAACTGCATAGCATTGCAAAACTGCAAATGGAGTGGGTGTTTGCCAACTAGTAGGCCCTTTTCACAGCAACCATTTTGACGTGTCATAGCAGGGTCAACACAGGAGTAATTGATCAAATGAATTATGGTCCTGTTGTGTCAGAGCGTTTCCAGTGATCCAGCATGCACTATTATGACCCTGGCCCTCCTAAATGGAACAGGACCATAATTCATCTTAATAATTACATCTCTGTTTACCCTGCAATGGAATGTCAAAAGGGCTGTTGTGAAAAAGGTATTTTAAGGTCCCGTTCCTCTCTGGATATTGTCTGTAAATGGTAAAATCTCCAGATGTATTAATGGATCTCAAAACGTTAATCTTCTCCTGCTTTTTACTATCAATGAGCAGTGTACGACATATGTTCTCCTAAGAACCAACTATGATCTAAATTTGACTTGCACTTCTTATTTATCAATTTATTTATAACTTTTTATTAATTAAATTATTTAAAACAAACCAAAATAGATTCAGTAAGGAATGTGAAAATAATCAGATATGATACAATACTATTAAACCCCAACCCTATTAACAGTAGAAGTACACTTGTATATATCTGCAGAAGAGGGCTGTGTGGTGATGGCAGTCGGTGTAAACACAAGGAATGAGACTTGTCCAAGTCAAGCAGAGAGTGTGGTCTGCCAAAAGAAATCAGCCCGAGCCCCATCTACGAAATCATGTTCCTTCTCTTTCTCCTGCAAGACTGTTCCTGCTTTGTACTACAATTATATTAGATATTGCAATGGTGACATTGCACAGTGGGAAGAATAGGAAGTCCAGGAGTTAAAATGTGAGGATACCTCCAAATCTGGTGACCCTGATTCTATTCTATTCTTCGCTGCCAGTTTGAATGATTTTTTTTCAAACAAAAGGTTTGTTTATCTTTGTGGTTTTATCAAAGTCACACTGGCTAAAATGAATGCTCAGCTCCCTTTGAAACACTTGGAAAGTATGGGTCAGTTTGTGCTGCTGTGGCATTGCTAGCAACTCCACATTGATCATGAACAGTTTGAGACAGTTTGTGCTCATTTTGTCAAATTTTAGTTCGAGATCAACTTGAGTTTTTGAGTATAAAGACAAAAACTAAAGAGAAACAATATTGTCTACATGTTTCCTCCCCTTGAACAGCCTTCAAACCATCCCATGGAACAACATTTTTTTTGCTATGGCACATGTACACGCTGCGGATCTTAGCTCCCAAGGATTTCGCTACATTTTTGTCTTCATTTGTTGTTCTTTTCGTATCTATCGCTAATGACATACATTCATCAACATCTGAAAGGGAAGTGTGGGGAGTAAGTGCAGCAGACTTTGAGACGAACACCGCCCATGGCCGACCAACCGGCCAGACCCGCCGGAACAAACGCCACCAAACTGCCCCAGGGAGGGGAGGGAGGGGAGCTGAGATGGAAGCTAAGCTAACCCAGCTAGGCCCTAAAGCTACTCCACTACCCAGCCTACTGCTGGCTGTCTGATGTCCGGTGGCAGAAAAATAAGATGTCATGTGTTGTTTTACAAATGGGCTACAACTGAATTTCGTTGTGCATCCCTGTGTTGCATGATGACAATAAATGATCCTTGAATCCCGAACGAGTCAACCCATTAGTTTAACGTTACACGTCCATCCATTCATTGTGAACATCCCACTCATAGTGAACTGAGATCGACTGCCCTCTCTTCAGCTTCGGGCCATCAGCATGTTTAAGTGATCTGCAGATCTTATCTGATTACACAGAGTCACATTACCATTAACCATCCCAGTATCTACGACATCTGTACGGATACGTAACCCTAATCAACCTCATTGTCGTGTTTTGGGTCTCTGGTTTAATCTGATGACATCTTGCTACTGATCCATCAATGAATTCACTTCTTCATCCTAGCTAGTCCGACACCATCACTTAGCTGTTCACTTATATGGAGCCTTAGGTGATCTGATACTGTGAGGAATGTGTTTGTTTTTCTTTAGTTTATCAGATATTTGTTTACTTATTCTTGGATCAGGTATATCCTAATTTAAATCACAACTGTATGCATTTCACACTGTGCCAACGAGGTATTGATTAAGACCTTCAACTGAGTTCTGGAGATGGGTCAATAAAGTACCACATTTTCTTTTAACCAAAACCATTTTTAAATCAATGATTTTTGGTTTTATACTGATGAGACCTACTGCTGCTTCTTAATAACATCTTAGTAACATCTGGGTACAATATAAATATTGTCTACTCTCCTATTGCTTTCCTCATGACAATAGAAAATCTGTGTAGCACATTAAGACGCATTGTCTTTTTACCAAGTGTGTAAAACATATCTTTAACAAAACATTCTCTAGTCTACTTGTATGCTAAGAAACTGTGACGATCAGGTTTGGACAAAAACGTCCAATTTTGACTTCTTTGTTCTCTCAACTAAATCTGCCATTTGTGCAGCTTCCTCTTTCTTTCTTTCTCGACCGCTTCACCTTAAATGATGCCTACCATCAGTTAAGATGTTTTCCACCATGTTATCTACGCTAGAGTATCATCATTACCTGCCTTTTTAACACAGTGATGCATTTGAGAGACACTCTTCTCTGACCTCATGTTCAACCCTTTTGTTATCCATCCATCCATGTGTTGAGGTTATCTACGTGTATCAAATGACACCTTTAAAACAGGGGGTCTATTAGCTGCTATCTTATCCTATAACTCCTGAATAGTGGAAATTATTGCTTAAACGTTATCATGCATAGTTATTGTAACATTTGTGAATGTAACAATTCCAAACTGCAGCACAAATGTTTCATTAAAGGTTTAATAACACTTTCTAATGTAACACAAACATGCACACATGCACTAAGGCACTTACAGTTTATTAGTTTAAATACTAAAAACTGTCAATTTATTTCAATGATTTGCAGCATTATGTTCAATTATTTACTGGAGCTTAATAATTTATTTATTCATTCATATTTTTATTGATGTATTTTTTTGCTTTCCCTTCTATAGCTGACCTTGCAACCAGATGATCAAATCCTTTAAATTTAGATTCAGCAGATAAGTGTCTAAATATTGCAGGAAATTAATTTTTGATGTGTGTGAGCATCATGTCATATCTTTATCATCTGTGCTCATGATATAAGTGTGAAAACTACACATTTTGAACAAAAATAGGACAAATAATACAGTATATACACAAATCCAGTGCTGTATACACATATATACACACATTTGTGCAGACATAGCCATTATGCATAGTGTCATTTACTGTAACACACGCACACACAAAAAAGAACTCCTTCCCTCCCACACACAACTACATTTTTACCCTTCATTAGCCGCAACTTTCAAATCAAGGGCAAGTATAATGTTTTTTCTTAATCAGAAGGATTGTAAAAGAAAACAAACAATAAATAAATAAAAGAAACTGCTGAAAGTTTGATGCTGAACAGCCTTTTGCTTTTTATTTAAATGAGGGAACAACCTCCGCTACCGTCTGTCCCCTCTGGCTGTATCGGAAAAAGTCAATATTTCAAGAGAGCAGAGATACTCATTAAATATTTCAAACAAAGAAGGACCGGCATCGCTACCCAGTCTCTCTCTCTCTTTCTCTCTCTCTCTCTTTCTCTCTCTCTCTCTCTCTCTCTCTCTCTCTCTCTCTCTCTCTCTCCCTCTCTCTCTCTCTCTCTCTCTCGCTCTCCCTCTCTCTCTCTCCCTCTCTCTCTCTCTCTCTCTCGCTCTCTATCAGTTCTCTGTAACTTATTTTCCTACGCTCTTCCCTTTATTCACATGAAGCTTGAAAAGACAAATAGGCAACCAAAACAAAGCTGACCAACACTGACAGTCCAAGAGAATATATTTATCCTGTGGTCTATAGTATATACGTACATGTACAGTACATATTAGGTACCACACTGTCCTGAATCTCCACATTTGTACCTATACTTTCTGCTGACTAGGTAGATATTTCAGGCTGTGGAATGGGTTAAGAGGAAGGTTAATGGGTTTTTCCAGTGAGGAAGGGTTGAAATTGGGGTTAATGGGTTTTAAGGTGTGGCAGTGGATCAGTGTATAGCCATTTCAACCATAAAGTTACCTTGGTGATCAATTCATCACCAGGCAGAGGCAGCAGACCCACCTTGAACCCACGGGGAGCTGTTGGGTTAAATAAATGTCCAATTTGCTGCTCTCTCTTGTCAAATGACTGAACACACTTGAGGAGTGAATGCGACCTGTGACCAGTTGGTAGAAGCTATTATTTATATGCTGCTCTAAACACTCTGCCTGTCTGTCCAGGAAAAATATATTCTGACACACAGGAAGTGATGTGTTTTTGGAATACACAGAAGAAGAGCTGGGAATTTGCATGAGCAGCATTAGCCACCATGGCAGAGCAGACAATGCAAAGAGCGACATCTACAGAAAGAACATGCCAGATAAAAGTACTGCAGGCTGTTCTCATACTGTGTTTGTAGCTACGAAATGTTATGCATTCATATATAACCCACATAATCAATAATCCATGTAATCCTGAACTAGGACAGATGATGTTCTTTTACCATGTACCTTGTTACTGTCCACTTTGCTGCTGTGATCCTGTAAATTTCCCCATTGCGGGACTAATAAAGGATGATCTTATTTTATCTTATCTTAAAAAAACACAGGAGTCTACGTTGACTTTTTGGTCACTTCATACTTAAGTAATATCCTTCTGTACTTATTTTAACCCAAGCATAATTGGTTAGTTTTTTTTTGCCTTAATTTAACCAAGCATCTCAAACATTCTTAATTTAACCCAAGCGACAATCTTTTCCCAAAGCTAACCAAGTAGCATTGTTGCCTAAAGACCTCTTGGGCGTGAGCAGGTGCACAGATCGCTTGTGTTGCTGGATATTCGGAGGAAAAATATGTTTAGTACTGGCCCATATCGATACATTGCTTTCTATTCATTTGGTGCCCATAACACACGAGGCAGCACTGTAGAAAGGAAGAAGGGGCTTACAATGTCCGAAAGAGTAGCGCAAACACATTTTTAATTGTTAAAACATTTCTCTTCGGCAGAACTTCTCAAAAGTGAGGATAACATCCTGAACCTCGGGCTCCTGCTAATAACGGAAGAGTTTATCAAGTCATAAACAGTGATGTGCTGACTTTTCATGTCCAATCTGGCTCCTATTAATCAAAGCTACCTTTGTTTTGTAAGCTGCTGGCCTCTTCAAAAATCATGAAACCATCGCCATTTCTTTTTTACGTTTGTAATTTGTTGTCATTCAAGTTTGCTACTTACCTACAGAACATATTTAGCCTAATTCTTAACTACATGTACAATCCATCATGGATCTCAACCAGGCCTGATGGTGTGAGGATCTTACTGTGTTTTAAGAGGTTCCTTATATGTCCTTCCTGTACTTCTTGAAGATTTTGTTGGATTTGAGAACTTTTTTTTCTTTTTTTAATTCTACAGCAAGAGTATAACCATCAAAAAATAATGTCATGAGCAGTAAAGTACTCCACTGATTTTGTGTTGCATGACAATAACATTGTCAGACTGACACAATGGACAACACAGCAGAATATGTTGTCTTTTTTTATTCCTTCGGTCACATTCATTACCCACAATACAACACAGTTCGGTAGCAGATTGGGCTGTGGTTTGCTAGTACCTGCAAATGTAGCCTGAAGCAGAGATGAGGTGCAGCTACAGAGGTCTGGTAAACTCACTTCTCTCAAACTCCACACAATGATGTTTTTCATTTTCAAACTTGTAGTCTTAAAACCCAACCCACGCTGACTCAAGTGACATCACTTGAGGACATTTATCAGACTTTACACAGCCTCCTCTGGAGCTGTACAAGTCTTTAAACAACTTTGTTGACCTGTAAACTTTGATGTGTAAAAACTCTAATAAGCCATACGTTCAAGAAAATGGCCTCCTGTATGCTGAAAATCACTGTGAAGTGGAGGTTTCCATTAAAGCAACCAAGATGAAAGACCCTTGTGCAAGAGCACAATTAACACAGCACAGGATAACTATCATCCTACACCTTGTTGGACCATCCACTGCAGCCAGAACACACCTCACTGCACAAGGTAAAGGGGTTAATTTGTGGTTCAACAGTATGGTAATGGAAGGGTTACTGTGCAGGTGAAGTGGGTTTCGGGTGAAGGGGTTATACAGACCAGTGAGACCTGGGATTACAAGACTGAATAGGAGAGATGACAGACAAAATATACACCTGCGAGTTTCAAAACACGTATACACCCACTGACGCACAAAATCATGCTGGTGAAGGCTAAAAAAAGAAGATGCTGATACTACAAATAGCATAAAAGAGACCAGATATTTAAAGCTTGATAAAAAGCAGATGGATTGTCAAACAGAGGATGAAGAGGAGAAAAGAGAGGGGTGGAAGAAAGGATGAGAGCACGGCAGAGTGGCACGGGATAAGCCTCTGTCATTAGTTGTGGGATTTCAACGGAAACCTGCAGGAAAAGGCAGAAGTAAATGAGATTATGGAACAAAAGTGGCAGTGTGGCAGCATGGAGGGTAGAGGGAGGAGTGGAAGGATGAGGCACACAATAACCGCAGGTGAAAGGACCAAAGACTTCTAATCCTCTATATGTCCACTGGTTTCTTTATCCAACACTGATTTATAGTCTGTTAAAAATTCATATAATGCGTAATTGTGCTTGTGAGCCTTGAACAAAAGCTTTTAAAAGCAAACACTGTTACCATTTCAAGGCTTTACCATGGAGGCAGACCTTATTATTATGTTCCCAGACTGAAAACATAACTTCAGTGCGTCTAACCAATGCCAACTGAAAAAGACAGATTCTCTGCAAAAGCGATAATCATTCCCCTTATTAAATCCCTCACTTCCACTGGTGGACCATCAGGAAATAAAACATCCAAGATACACATTCCCCCACATACACGGAAACTCCTCTCACATTTTCCCCTTTCCTGATTCAAGCTCAGTTGACTCTCTGTCCAGCCATGCTCAAGGAAATCACCCTGATGATATGAAACCAAACCAGCAACACACATCCAGAGCTGAGTAATTCCAGCAACAACACACAGGGTATTCCCCCAGTTTCGGTATAACTTGAGGAAACTGAAATCATCCCACTTTGTTGGCTCTGCTATTAAGAGCCATTTAATAAATGAATGTAACAGAACAGCACAGCATAGACATTTCACTTTCACATTTACACTAAATCAGTCAAGCACACCTCCCTCATTACTTACTAAATTAAAACGTCTGGTAAATACCTGTACTCATATGGACATAGATGCTGTCAGAAAAGACAAAGACAGATACGGGAGCTCCTGTCAGAGAATTAAAACCTCACCTTCATCAGCAGCTTCCTCTGCCTGCGTCCCGGTTCAGTCCTCAGCACCTCCTAGTCACTCTCCCCCTTGGCAGGTGCCATCATGGTCAAATAGTCCACAGGAAAGGGCTGGAATGGGCTATTCTCTAATGTTCTCAGTCGCTCTCTTTCTGTCTTATTCTCCCCCCCCCCCCCCCCTCTGAGTCCTTTTTAGGTTTGTATCACCACAAGAAAAGCAGCATGTGTTTGTGTCAGTGTGTGTTTGCGCACAACTCCAAAGGTCCTGAAATTCCTAAGTCCTGCGCTAAAGAGCGAGCGTGGCTGAGCTCCCTCTCTGTGTCTCTCTCTCTCTCTCTCTGCACTCCTTTTCTTTTTCCTCTCGCTCCCGGCCGGGCAGAGAGGAGGGGAAGACAGCCAGGGGGTGGGACGTAAGACAGAAGCAGCTTTCAGCCAACTCTTTCTCTATCTCTTCTTTCTCCCCCCTCTGTCCCTCTCCTCGCGTCTCAGTCTTTCTTGCCTAACTTTTACTTGTTCTCTCCTTTGGCTTGTTCTCTGTGACAGATACTCTTTCACTGCTCAGCAAGGCGTGAAAGCCAAGCTCTCTCTGTCCCACGCACACACACACACCCTCCTCTTTCTTTCAACGCCACTCCCTCTGCCACAGTCCAGAGGTAAAGTCACTCCCTGGCTGTGTCACCCAGCCGCAGTGTCTTTTTCCTTCTAATATGATTCAACATGCTTCATCACCAACGGTTCAGTACTGTGTGGGCTCCGTGTGTCTGTACGTTTCTAAGTGATCCAGCAAGTTGTTTGGCGGATGTGGTCATGATACGGATCAGAGTGTGACTGGGATAAGGGTGCACTTAACACTTGGAATTAATTTCAGTGGAAGTTCCTTCACAAGGTTCACACATTCTTTGAAATGGCAACTCATCGTTGCTCATTGTTCAACACAGAAGGTGTTCACGGAAACTTCTATTCTGCTCCCCTCTCTCAACCCGGATGTCCTTGACCTTTTCTTTTCTGCTTTTGCAACATAACATGTTTTCCTCTTGTCTCAACGGAGGTGAAAAGAAATTGACTTTGAGCATGAAAAGTGAGCATGAATCCTGCACATCCTGGGAAAACCTGGTCGGTTTGATGATGCAGCCCATTTCTACCCTTTAGCCATGAATGTCTCCTAATTCAAAAGTTTGCTCAAGAAAGAAAATATCCACACTTAGCATTGGGGTGAGATTTTTGCAATTAGCTTTTTAAAAGCTGCCGTTAAACAACAGGAAAGAAAAAGACATTCTTCGACATCATCTGTGTCATGGTTTTTGTTCTGTGTTCTCCAGTGAAACAACATATTGGAACAGTGTACGATTACAAGAGTTTTAAACAGATTCTTTGTATTTGATTGGACCACAAAAACTTGGACTGTAGCGCGATATGGATCTACAGTGGACTGCGGCTCCACACACACACCTCCCTTGTTGCTAAAAGTTGCAGACTGATGGATGGATGTCATGATTTTGAAATTGGTTGGTGCTAGTTTACCTAAGCACATGTCAGTTTGTTTGCAGGATCAAAGGAAGAAAATATGATTGGATTTTTATAAAAAGATCATTTTTTTGTTGGTATTTAATAGCCGCACAATATGAGTGCGGATGTGACCTAGAAGGGTTAAACAGGCATTTTTCATTTCATCTCGACGTTAAGGTTGGAAAACTAAAAAAAGCTTGGTTAGGGTCAGGCAAAGATTGTGGTTACGGTTATTAAGAATCTCAACACTGATTGCGGGTCTGTGATGGGACACAAACTGCGGTCTCCACTTTCTGCCTCTCTACATATAGTATAGACTAGAGCATACTACTTCCTGTATTGGCATGTGATGGAGGAACTTGATGTAAATCTAGTAGGAGAGAAAGGGCATCCCTTAATTCCAAAGTGGGGTCAATTTTGTCAGAACCCCTAGTAGTCATTTTTGAATTGAGGACAGGTTTAAATTGAGAGACAGGTTTAAAGTGGCGGTCCCACCACAAAGTTGGATTTGCTTGTCCACGCAAAAAAGACCGTTAGCTTGGTGACATAGTGACTCTTCGTAGGGCTAGTTGATGAACTGTCGTAGCCTCAGGGCCGTCTGGCCAGGCGGTCGATACTCAGTCACAATAGCTCTCGGAGCTTCTTCCAAATGCTCTGTTTACTTTGACACTTTGTTCACCATTGGGCACACCTTTGCGTTTAACTAATTTTTTTTGAAAAGTGAAAGTCAAGTTGTCAGACCTGACAATCTACTGAGCTACATATTAGCTCAGTTTGATCGCTAATACGACAATAAACTCACATTGTTTATTCTAACGATCTGTACCATCAACTGCTGTTGATCATAAGTGCATGCAAATCATTGCTCTGTTAAGTAAAAGTCACTCTCCATCTCCAAAGGTCAACACTGTTAAGATTGGTGTGCTATTTGTCGACAGTGGGAATTTGCATGCCAGAGTTCACCACGGTTGCTTTAAAGTGATGTAATTTTAGCATGCAGGCCTGTTAATGATTTACCTATCAGACATGCTCAATCCGGAGCAATGTCAGGATATTTATATGAACGCATATGAGAGAGGAAGACAGAGGGAGGGAGAGACGCAAACCAAAAGGGACAGATAGAAATAGAGAGTGCATACAAGTGAAAACCTACACCTTACGGGACACACTCACACAAAACATGGACTAATTTATTGTATTTATAATCAGGCCCCAGACAGTGGGGCGCGGCACAGTATCAGTAATGCACACATGCACGCACTCGCACACACACACACACACACACACACACACACACACACACACACACACACACACAGGGTCATGTCACACTCACACATGGAGATCCACACTCATTCAGGTACACACATACAAACACAAACACCTGATGGTACTGTACGTTCATGTAAGCACAAATGCATGCTAACACACTCTCTCACTCCCACACACACACACACACACACACACACGTAAACACAATGTGTGCCGTCTGTCTGGCGTCTAGCTGGCACCATTCAGACGGCCATCTCTAGAGGCTGCAGAGGTAGCCAATCACAACTGCCAGTCAGCAGCTTTCATTACCACCCATACATAAGCACACAGTAGGTCCTTGGAGACTGGGCGAAGTGTGTGTTACCAGTGATGAAAATACAATAGAAGAAAATAGAGTGAAATAGAGGAGAATAACTTAAGATAATAAGAAAATAACATTGCAGGAATCAGAAAGAAATGAAAAACGAATGATATGTTGGTGTCAACAGATGTGCCCTCTGATTTTCATTCAGCTGTGCCGACTTAAGTTCATCATCATCCAACCAGGACAGTTCAACTAGCCTTTCTATTATCTGGACTGAAGGTTGTAGCATTATCGTTGTCCTTGTGTAGCGCTCAGACCAAACAGACGGCAAACTGGAGTCCAGTTCTTTTCTCCATTTAGTTTTCTACAAATTAAACTGCTCTTGTTTTTCTATCAACCCTTCCCATCATTATCTTATGATGAGACTTCACCATTTTTACGCATGTTTTATTCAAAGGGCTGTATTTTCATTTTTATTTTGAAAATGTAATGAAAAATGATTGACACAAAGATCCCGGTGAAAATTGGATTCAGAAATGACCATTTGGATTGCTTAACCTTATATATAAAAGCATGCATCATTTCTGCTCGCGACTTACTATTTTCTTTTCCTGCTTTCCATGCAACACTTAGCCTCCACTCATTTTAATACACTATTAATAAACAACTTGCAATGACTTACTTAAGATGGCTTTTCTGAGTTACATCATTATTATAGACCTTTCTGATAATACAGCGGATAGTTTACTATTACTATGTTTAAGAAATAAGTTTGCAAAATGTATATAGTAATTATAAAATATTATGAGAAGCATCCATAAGGGATCTGCCCACCTCTCCTGGTTTCCATCTTTTCGGTGGGTTTGTTGTTTGTTGAATTCCTTCCTTACTTCTGTCCTTCTCTGTCTTTTTTTCTTTAGCACATGTGCACTTCCAAGAAATGCACTCATGTGTGTGTGAATGAGTTTTGTTTTTTTTTTTCACATAAAGGGGTACGTGACACCAGATACAAAGGCTGAGAAGCCTGCAACACTCTCTGATATCACAAACCGGACGTAAGCGTGTAAAACTGTCACGCCGTGCTGACAACATCAACACCTCCACAACTGATCCGGCACATGTTTTCCATTGCAGCAACAGAAACACACACACACACACACACACACACACACACACATGCAATGCCCACCCGTCCATCTCTTCCCTCTTGGCTTGTGAGAACTTTAATCATTTGTTTTTGCTGGTGCCTTTTGAAATTTTTTGGCTAATCATTTATTTATCAGTTATTGATTTGATATGCCTTCTACTCCAGCACACACACACACCAGCAACACCCCCTTTCCCTCCTTTCTTCATTCACACATAAACATGGAGGCACGTGCATTTTTCTTTTTCTCTCTCTCACACACACACACACACACACACACACACACACACACACCTACACACACATAACCCTGAGGCCTCTTTCTTCCGTCAAAGCTAACCTTTACTCAGAGAAGCCTGTGGTTTCCCTTTCTATTCCTTCTACCTTTATCTAAAATTGCCTCCTCCCCTTTAAATCCTTCCATCTTTCCATCTATCCTTCCATCCCAATTTCCTCTGACCCATTTCTTTTTGCACCCCACCCTTCTTTTGTCCCCTTCCTTCTTCCCTCTCTTCTCTGTTGAACCCTCAATCTTTAATCATTCACTACTTCCCTAATCCCTCTTTCTCTCCCTCCATGCTTCCAATTAGGCTTTGTTTAATTCATCCTCTCTTCCACCTAACCCTATTTCCCTCCATTTTTACACATATACATCTCTCCATGCAAATCTTGTAATTCTTCTTCCACAATTACCCATAACTCCATTCATCCACATTTCTCTCATTCCAACCTTTTCCCCCACATTCCCTCCATTTGTTCTACCTCTCTTTCTCTTTCTCCCCACCAAGCGTTGCCCCTGAGCCCCTCCCTCCCTCCCGTCCTCTATCCTTCCGTCTCTATTCTCTGTTTGTTCAAGGCCACTTTTAACGAAGCCAGTCTCCTCCCAGGTCTCAACAGGCTATTGTCAATACTGACGTCTGGCCTCACACTCACACGCACTGGGCCTTGTGCGTGAGCATGAACACACAAACCCACAGACTCATAAACATGCACCCAAAATTACACTTGGCTCTTTCTAAAGGTCTTTGCCTCTTCTGTCCTTTGTCCTGTCCTCTAATCGCCCAGTTTAGCCTTTAACACTCCCTCAACACACACACACACACACAGGGAGTGCCAAGTTCACCGGATCGCCATCCATGAACTCTTTTCAGGCCTGTATTCATTGATTTAGATTGACAGGACATTATAATGCAGAGAAAAGATCAACATTAACAGCAAGCGGTTTACATGTTGCAATTGTGGAATGAGCAAAAATCTGCTAAAGAAATTTAAATTAGCAACTTAAAATCGTCATAACCGCAATCTTGTCCAAAGTTAAAACATGCTAGTGGTCATGCAGAGATATTGTAAAAAGCGAGAATTTTAAAAAAAGCATTGGCAAATGACACAATCCAGGGTTAAGCAAAATCATCCGGTATCACCATTCGATGGCTATATTGGGTTCGGTCATTTGATTTGGAGCTACATGGAAAATGTGATTATAAACTGACTTCCATGTCTGCTTGAAATGCCTCAAGGCTCCATGAACTCTACCAATCAGCTTTGGAAATTTGCCTACGTAATCTGATTTAGGTAAATTCTCAACGTCGACATTATTTTAAACATTCCCTTTAAAGCCAGTCTGATATTTTTACTCTTATTTTGCACGTAGAAGTATATCAGCACTTGTGCAACATATTGAAGATGGAACTTTGAATTTCTTGCTTATGTACTTCTTTTTTTAAATGTCAGTCACATTTATATACCATGGTCCCTTAAAGGCAAACTGATATGAAGCCGTTTAATGTCTTTATGAATGTTCAAAGCCTCAATTATGACTAGTAAGCTGAATGGATAATGCATTTGTTTATCTTCTACAAGCCTGCAGAAACTTTCATTGAAGATTTCACACAAATTAAAAACAAGAATTATGATAAAAGACAAATCAATATGCAAAAGGGACACGATCACATCTTTTCAGGGCTATTAAAGGCAGCGTGGATCTTTTCTTATTTGTTGTTTAAACACAGGTTCATTCCTTTGTCCTCTTCTCTCTTTCTCTCAACTCGTCCTCCCAAAGCAGCACTCCTGCCCATATAAATATTTCACATCCCAAACTTAAAAAGGCCTGTTACTTTACACTTCAAAGACCCCAGCGTATGCATCACTCCCTCATACACACACACAAAAATAAAAACCTGTACGCTTGATAATGCACACAGACACGGTATATTTGCAGCACCGCACCAGACTCATACTCACACATACAAACACACATTAACAGGTATACAAGCATAAAGAAATACAACACATTTGCAAGCACACAAAGGTGGATTTGCACGCACACACACACACACATACACACACACACACACACACACACACACTGCTGTGCACTGCAGGCCCGGGACTGACCAGGAAGAGGTGCTGGCAGATACACACACCTCATTAATGATTTATGTCATGAGGATGAGAAGAGAGGAGCTGATAGATTCTGCCCTCCAAAACACTCCGATAGCTTCCTGCTTGACCAAAACACAGATACTGCGGAGGCTCTCATGTATATTCATGTTAATATCAAAAGAGGCTAAAAATGAATCAGCAAGTATTCGTTAACATAATTCACTTCTGCATTTAAAAACACAATTCATTTTTTTAAAAAGGCGTTTTTGACCAAAGGAAAGCAAAAAATAGATTTGGAGAAGCTGTTTTGTACGTGAATACTGCCTAAGAAAGATAATTCAACGGACAATTTATATTTAGAACTCTGGGAAATGAGTGACATGTTGCATGGGGGGGGGGGGGGCAAACAGTTTAAAAAATATATATTTTCTCTGTGCCTCTCTTAAAATTGCATACAAAGATGAACACTGAAAAAAGCTCATCACTACAGCAGCCGTGGACAAGAAAAGGTCTGATTGACCATGAAATGTTATTTCAGTAACTTTGAGACTCAAAGTCAAGCTGGATTATTTTAGGTTCAGCATATTGGTGAAAATTGAGATTTGAGTGACACACTCTTTTGAATCCGTTCATTTTCAAGGCCAGTGTGAACCAAATCCATTTTACTTTGTACTCTTCTCTCCCATGGTCTGTAAAAATGTATTTGAATGTGTGCATGTATGTTTGTGTGCTCACACATCAAGCAGGTGCAGTTGCAGTGCCTAATAACAGTCAAGCAGCCATCTGTCAGAGCCTTTGTAGGCAGATAGAATGAACCAGAACTCAGTGGTGTGTTAGATTCATCAAAGCCTGCCAACACTGGACCTAAAAACCATTTTACTGCTTTGGAGAGCACACAGCTGCGTTGATTGAAAAACCACCTGAGTGTGTGTGGGTGTATGTGTGTGTGTGTACAGCCCTATGTGTGAATGACAGGTGGCAACAGCAAAGTATGCGTGCGCGTAGACTTGTAAATTTTTACTTTTTACCAGTGTGAGTGTGAGTCTTGTGGTTAGACTATGTGCTTGTGTGTGTGATGCTGTATGTTGTATGTGAGCCTATGTGTCTCCACTGTTGTCCTGCAGTCTGTGGAATTGCCTGGCTGGGAAGCCCATGACTTTCTGACATTTGAGCCTGCAGCAATCTGTCCCCCTCTCTCTCTCTCTCTCTCTCTCTCTCTCTCTCTCTCTGATCCATGAATACAGACAGAGAGTGAGAGAGAGAGAGAGAGAGAGAGAGAGAGAGAGAGAGAGAGAGAGAGAGAGAGAATAAAAATGAAAGAATGAGAAGGAGAGAGAGAAGGACAAAGTGTTTCCTGTGTTCTGGGGATTTAGGATTTAGGGTCAACCAAGATCCAGAACCAAGAGCCAGTGATCCACAGCACAGCACTGACAATGACACTTAAGGGAAAACACACTGGCATAGCACATTAAGTCCAAAGTGAGCTGAGCAACTGTTAAGAGCTGAATGGCATTGGTATCTTTTGGCTCTTTTTGACTAGACTGAAGAGCCTCCAGGAATTACAGACAGTAACAAATTAATGGGAAAACCTAAATAAATTGAATGCAGGTTAGATTCCTGAATTTAAAAAAAATGTTTCTTTGGTGGAAAGGGGTTATTTGGTATCTTAAATAATTACATTGTTTTTGGGAACGTGCTCGAGAAAAATATTTTCACTGCACACTCTCAGACTTTCACATCTTATTTATCACTCCCATTTAAAGGGAGGACAGGAATCCTGAAGCGTCCGAAGGTAAACACACTTGGCCGAGCATCCTTCACTCCCTCCATAGCTCACCGCACAGGGCCCCTCTAATTAGATAAACTGCCTGTCCAAACGCTGAAATCAGTAGCTTGTAGTATCTGAACTCCACCCTTCCCCTGTCCTCAGCTCCTCTCCCCTCAATCCCCCATCCATCTTCATTGCACTCTCTTAAATTATCTCCTCAGCCCGCCCTGTAACCCCTTATTTCCTTTAAGAAGACCTTCTCAACAGAGCTGTCACCAAGTTATTTCAGCAACTGCCCTGCAACATATGTTTACGTTCATGTGACAAACGGCTGGAGTAGGAAACAAAGGAAGACGATGTTGTTATTGGGTGACAAAGTCCATGCAGGGAGGAGGTCAGGGTGTTTGGATGGGACAACAAAGCATCAGACTTTTAACAAATTATGTGGTTCGGCATTCAATGTGGAGGACTCGTACGTCATACATCCGTATCCTTATATGCTGTCTGAGTAACCAAAAAAACTAAAAGAAGGAATCAGCAGCATACTCAAACATTTTCAAACTCTTGCCATTATTTTCCATTGCTATAAGTTGAGTTGAGGCCATAACCACCCCAGGAGCGATTTATGAAACTCAAATCCTTTAAAACTCAAATTTTTAAAAAAAAAGCTTGGTTGTCACCACACACACAACAACTCTTTTGGTGATTGCGTATATTCAACTGCAACAGATTGACTTGGCAGGTCAGAGATATTTCCACATTGGTTATCTGTTGTTCCTTCCAGACCTGGTAGACTGGACAGCTCGGCGCTGTACGCCTCTTTATCTCCTCCACGCCCTCACACATTTATCCATCACTGTCACTGAATGTCTTCTTCCTTCTTCTACTTACTCTTTGCCTCCCTCAGTCCATCTCCGTCTGTATTTGTTCTCCCTCATCCTCCTGTCTTTCTGTTTTGTGTTGCCTTCAAATGGAACTTTTGAGGTTGTACAAAAGTCCAAGAGGTATCACAACTGAAAAAATGTCCCCTTGCGGGATTAATAAAGTATCTATCTATCTATCTATCTATCTCTTACTGATCCCAGTTCCTTAAGTCGGAAGCAAGTTTTCTATTCAAATGTATTGCAAAGAAAATTTAAATCAATGTCAGCTACTACCACTATGTTATATCTGTTGCATGTATTCATTTGAGGATTGTCACAGCCTGCTTATCAGTCCGCACACATCTGATGTTTTCATCTGCTGCCTGTTTCTCCAGCGGATCGATTGTAGTAGACGTTTAAGTAACGTGCTTGATTTAATCGCTACGTCTGTTTCCATTGTACCTTGTTGCATTTCGCTTTTTCTGATACGCCAACTTTTTTAACCGAGTGCAAAAGCTCATTTGCGACGTTGCAATTGTATTTTCCAATTTTCTGTATTTTCTGTATTTTGTGTTTGTCGCAGCAGATGCAATGAAGTCAAGAGTGGACCAAACTAAATTGCATAATTATTCAGCCTTTTCAAAGATGAAAGCACAACTTTAGGTTTAACCACTAAAGTACTCATTTCTAGTATTTTTGTTATTTCATTTGCCCAGTGTACAACTTCCCGCCAGTTAGAAAACATGGCATCATAGCATTACAATTGACACTAGAGGGAGAGAGCCATAGTTTGCAGCCTATAGGGCCACTGACCAAGTATCAGTATTGAACAAGTAAGTTTGTTATGTTTGTGTGTTTAGCTCCTACTTCCATTTTCCATCAGCTGTTAATAATGTAAACAGTTCCCCAAGCAGCTAATGAGGGATGTGCATGCTTTCCCTAATTAAACAATGACAACACAGATGTTTACAACAACCACTTGAGAACATCCCACCGAAACAATCATCTAATTACGATTTTAACAGTAAACCAATAAGGACAGAGGTGTGATGCCCTTTGGAAAGAGAGCAGCTTGTTAGTATCCATGTGTGATATGGAGCACTTCTTACAACGTTGTGTCCTAAAACTAATCATTTAGAAGCTTTTCAAAGGAGGGAAGTTAATTCCCCATTGTTTGTTTGTGTGTGAGCGTGCGTGTGTGAGCGCATTTCCAGATCTTGTCAGGAAGTTCGGCTATCTGTTGCTGTATTATTACTTCCTGTGTGAGGCCATTTTGACCTTTTCAGAGGCCGAGTGCTCAAGCTGTTCTGCATGTTAGTGTATGTATACATGTATCTGCCCTGCATACCACACACACACACACACACACACACACACACACACACACACACACAAAGATACACACAGAGCTGTTATGCCAAGACAGTCAGATAAGCATGGCGCTAGCAGACCAAATACACTTCCACTGCGCCGTGGGAAACAAGAGTGTGTGTTTAACTCTATGTGTGTGTGAGCCCATGCTTCTTTATTTTCCACTGTCCAACCAAATTGTCTTTGTCTGTGCTTTTTATTATAAATCATCACATACTTCCCATCTTTTCTCTCAATGCTTCACCTCTTTTCACAAGTGAATTATGTGTCAATTTACTTCAAAACGTGGACATGCTTACGTGGATGTGTGTGTGCCTGTATGTGTGTATTTGTCAGTGTTACTCAAGGACACTTAGACGCTGATAAGTGGCCCGCCACAACAGCCCCACACCTAAACCTTGAGAGCAGTCAGTCTCACGCAGTAACCGATAGACACACACACTCACACATACACACAAAGACACATGTCTGTCTTTCTACACTTGTGAGGACATAATGAATTCCCTAGCCTCTTACCCTGACATAAACCTCATTCTGATCTTTAAAACCAAGTCTGAGCCCTCAAACAGCCCTTTGAAGATCAGCCGAAATGTCCTCACTCCCGAGGTCTAAAACTCACACTGGTCCTCACAAATATAGATAACGCAAGGAACATTTAAGGAAGTAAACGCTTATTATGGCAATATATACTGTATATATATATATACAGTATATATTGCCATAATAAGCGTATATATATATAATATATATATATATATAGTTTTTTTAAAGCATTATTTGAAACACAAACGATGGGACAGCAGTTTATATAATTTGCACACACGTATGTCAAATGGTAACTAGTTAATCTGACTAGCACACAATAAAGTACATAAACACACACTAAGGTGACACTCTGCTCTCACTCTCTCTTTTCCTCTCGCTGTTTACAACTAATTCACCCTTTTCTTCCTTTTAATTCTCTTCCTCTTCGTCACTCTACTGTCCTTGGCTTTTTTCTGTACCTCTCTTTTCTCATAACACATTCCCCTTCATTCTCTCTCTCTCTCTCTCTCTCTCTCTCTCTCTCTCTCTCTGTCTCCTGTCCTTGGCTCTCGTCCCACGCTCTCTGTTCAATCTGTTCCTATTATCATCCTTGGCTTTCTTATATCTGTCTGCCTTCCCTACTTTATCTCCATATACAATCCGCCATGCACACTGAGAGTGCACTGTGCGCTTTTTTACTGCAGGTACAAAGGGTGTGTATCAATGTGGGTGCACATATGTAGGCTACACATTATTGGGGAAAAAACAGAGAAAGAAAGAAGCATGAATATGTGAGAGAGCAGGGATTATATACAGTATACTGTATATAGATATAGATATATAACAACTGTTTTTTTAACTGTTAAGATAAAAGTTTAAAAAAAATTCTCCTTTAACTACTAGCAAATCAAAAGCTCTTTATCATATTACTTAGGATTTTGGAAATATTCTTGAATTTAGACGGCTGCAGTACGAAGGCAAGTAGGGCTGGGTATCAACCCTCCTGAATTAACCCAGTACCAAGTAGTATCAGAACTTCTCCAGTCAAACAATTCCTGCAATCAATCCTTTTAATGCATATCTGTTTAACTGTTATCTCCAAACACACATTTGATAGGATTAAGGTTCGACAGCTTAAAAGGCCAGATGAAGATAGCAGTGCTTTTGCTAGCAATCATTTTGTTGTTTGCTTTTTTTAAACACTGTGGTAGATTCCTTTAAATGCAGGTTTTATTTCAAATTCCACTTCTAATAGCAGTGCTTCAGTTTTCAGTGCAATCAATTTTGGATGGTAATATTGATATGCTTATAGGTGGCAGTTAATTATTGGCCACTTCAATCAACTTAGTATAATATCATTACACAGCTAAATAGAGCGGGTTGTATCGTAGAAGGTGGAGATTGTTAATATGACACAATTTAAATTGATTTTGTGTCATAAACATTGTTTATTGTCCCAGACCAGATAATTAAACATTAACACTGATGTTGCCCAAATACTATTTACTTTCATTGGTCTATCTGTTGTCCGCTTATTAAGGGGTGTGTAATTCAGAGAACTCAGTTACCAGTAAATTAAGCTCCACTATCCGTTCCCTCGCTCCAGTTTCTGCCCGGTCTCTCTCTCTGGAAGTTGAACCATCCTAAACTCCGAATACAGCTGCAAAGAGCTGTGCATTTTCAGAAGAGCGATATAGTCCTCCCCCTTCTCGCCGCTGCAGTCGTGTTTACAGAAGTGGAAGCAAAAAGGGATTGAATAGGAAAGAAATGGTAATGATGGGAACATTCTGTGATGTTGGAGGATGCGGGAAGGTTCAAACAAAAGACTGAGGACACATGGAAGCATAGGGAACTAAATATGGAAAGTTAAGAGAATGAAAGGAGGTATGTGTATTATGTGTAGCATCCCTAAATGAAATGTATACATCCCAGGCTAAAAAGTGAATGATGAATAGAAATGAAGAGGGATTGAAATAATCCCCAAAAAGCACAAACAAAGGGGGGAAATGAGGGAGCAGCTGGATGTAGGATATGGGAGTGCTGCAGGGAGAGGAGAGGGTGGAGGGATTGGGCCCAAGTGCTCGAGGGAGAGGAGGAAGGTAAATGATGGGTGGGAGGGTGCATGGATAGAGGCAAAAGGTAGGCTGAATAGGGTTTTATGGAGGATGAGAAAACTTGAATGTGTGCAGAGGGGATAAGAAAGTGACCTAGAGGGGAGAGAATTGGTGCCAGACGGATCAGATGAGAGATTGAAACGGTAGAAGAGATGGAAAGCGGAGAGACAGATAGATAGTGGTACTGGGGATAGACATCACCATTGTTCAAGACTGGGAACTTGTGCCAAACATGATTAAAGACTTGGCCAAAAGAAACCTTAAGCACGGGTAAAACCCTTCACTGAAGTCTGCGCGCTCAAGGGATGAGTGGGCGGGTTAGTAGGATCAAGAGAGAAAGCGAGTGGGGAGGAGGAAGTGAGCGGGGAGCAAGATGAGGAGGAAGGTGAGGATCCCCTTAGGTGGCTAAATAGGCTTATGTAAGGGCACTGCAGAGCGATACGAGAGTCATGGCCGTTTAAATGCACACGCATATACACGCAAGACCAGTGACTAGCTGGCCAGCGTCCCAGACATCTCCCATGAGTATATATACTGTATGTACTCAGAAACTCAGACAAAGGCCAGGATTTGCAGACACCCTTTCTGTAAACAGAAACAGAAATGCTGATACAGAGACACGGTGGAGAAATAGAATATAAATCAATAGCATGATAATAGCAAAACAAGCAGATAAACTGGACGAGGTTCCCATGCATGGATTAACCACAAACCTCAAGATTTATATTACGAATGAGCGGCCAAAGAGTACAACTCAGACAACTCGGTTAAGCACAATGTGATCAATTTTGTTAATGAGAAGCCTATTTATTATTTTTTACTGTTACACATGCAGCTGATGTCATGCAACGAAAGTTATGAGCATCAAAAACCAGAGCAAACAGTATGTATGAGGTATCATGCAATGTTTGAATGTTTGCTAAAAAAGAAAAATTTGTCTCAAAGCTAAAACTTGAATTTCATTAATGTCAAAATCTCATTTCCTCTTCCGTCATATGTTTTAAAGGGTTCCTTTGCCAAATGTTTTCTAACTACCCTTATCTCATTTCCTCACCGGCACACCGGAGGTGAGAGGCGAGACAGAGCTACTGTTAAATGGTTAATGCTGTCATAAACCGGCACACCTGCAGCAAGGAGATGGGCGCAGGTGCAGCCAGTAATAGTGAGATTTAACAATGGGTCTTCTCAAGTCTTCTCGCCGACTTCTACGGTTGGAGTGTACTGGCAAAGCTAACACACCCAAGTCTTACAAGTTAATACTGAGAAGATCTTAAATGGCTTGAGGATAAAGCATGTGGAGCTGAATTGAAGTCAGCCTTGACAAGACATTCTCCCTCCCTCCTTCAAATTTCACCGCTTGGTCATTGCCCCTTGGCATCAGAGATCGACACACTAGGTACCCCTCTAGAGTTGGTTTTCAACCTGTCAATATACGCTTGCTACATTCATATGTCCTTTCAAACGTCAATCTTCCGAAGTCAGTTAGGTTAAGTCAACGACATCTCTTATTTAGGCTTAGGAATTTGACTGACAGGGACTCACGTCACTACTGAGTGACTAACAGCTTGTGTGACTCCTGAACTCAGGTGATTAACGACTGACAAAATGTCAACATTCACGATAAGATTCGCACAGAAAACGAAAACTCAATGTTCCTAAATGTAAAACCTGTTTTGCCCACAGACTTTATATAGGAAGCGTGATGTCACCCATTGGGTTTTGGACTACGGTTTTAAAGCATCGAGTTCACCATTTTTGCTGTAGCCATCTTGATTTTTTTTGTACTTGAAAGGAGGTGAAATTAAGCACAACCGATCACTGAACAAGGCATTAGTGGGTGCCTGACAATTTTAGTAATTTTACAATTAACATTCATGAACTGAAAACACACTGAACGGGTAAAAGATGTAAGATGGGATGCTGAAGAAGACTTTAATCTACAGATTGTGACCTTAAAGTAATGTTTACAATGATTACGAAGGTAAAAATCTGACTTCTTTTTCCAACAAGAGGAAATGCCCCCTGCTCGCTATTACAAGGAGTTTAAGATTAAGGCACTTCTGGATTGGCTCCACTTCTCAGAACTGGAGACTGTTGCTTGGTCTCGTCCCTCTAGTGGTACGACTCTAAGAACAGCAAAGTTGTCTCTCTATTTTTTATCCATCCAACAAATTTCTTCACTGAAGTGTGGCAGTACTGGCTCACAGGGACACTAGCATGGCAGTAGACATTTAGTCTTCAGTGACAATCAGAAGCAAACATTTTGTTTGACCGTAGGATGGAAAGATATAGCTGATTCAATATGATTTCATTAAAAACAGTTTATTCGGTTAAGTGGCAGCTGCAAACCAGTGACCGCGGTGAAATACCAAGAGAAAGTTTCCATCACAGAAACAAGCAAACATCAACATGTTTTCCACATCAAAAGCTCTTTTTCAAACACACACAGGCACATGAACAGCAGAGCTCCACAGAGTAAAAAATAAGCCATAACAGGAGGATGTCATTGTTCATGTGTATCAGAGCATGTTATCCATTTATTCATTAACAACTACGATCTTAAGATGGTCCTTGTGAATTATATGAGAAGCAAAGGCAGTTAGATCATTATAAGCAAAGTATCAAACTCAGTCACACACACTTTTTCTCATTTATTTTTCTCTTTCTCAAACACACACAAACACAATCCCTGTATTTACCATCTCAAAATACCTGCAGATAAAAAAAGATTATATAGGACCTGAACAAAGACACAAAGAACTTGTGTCATCGTGCCACATGTAGCAGTGAGCTCATTCTTTTATTGAACTAGACGTACACGACTGACATGTCATCTGGTGATACACAATAGGGCGAGGGAGAGGGAGGAAGTTACAATGTCTAACCTTTCATTTTGGACAGCACATCCTGTATTTGTGAACGTGAAGATTGTTACCTACAAAACAAATGTCAGAGTCATAAAGAGACACGCCTTGGAACTGGCGTCTTCTCACCTGAACCGCAGCGTTGATCACTTATGACAAACCTCGTAAATATCTCGAAAAGCAATACAGCTGCACCAGTCATTATTCAGAGCCACCCACTTCATTCTTGACCCATGAGACTCTGTCGTTTCTATTGCGTGTCCTCAGCAATTGGAGGGAACAATGACTCATTGAAGGAAGTCAAGTGTCTTTCTGTTTTTGCTCTCGCTGCAACTCATTTCACGCTTCTTCTATGTTCCAATGTGTACTCCTTCATCTCTATGATTCGCTCAAGGTCACCTCTTTCCCTGCCTGCAGCCCTTCAGGGAGAGAGAGCTGTGTGTGTGTGTGTGTGTGTGTGTGTGTGTGTGTGTGTGTGTGTGTGTGTGTGTGTCCTCATGCACGTGTGCCATATTATGCTCACCACATAAAAGGTAAAAGCAGCTTTTAATTCTAAAGCCCAATTCCAGATGACAGTTTTGCAACTGTTTAACTGTTTAATTTCCTTTCGGAGTTTGACAGGCCTGAAAATGTGATCCAGGTCCAACCAGAACACCAAGACCCCTTGTATGAGCCTGTAGAGCAGCCTCCTGCTTTTAATGAGCCCTAACCAAAGTCTGGAGTTCCCAATAATGTCATAGTTATGCATTTCTTTTTGACTCTCTCAATATGGTAAGTTCATCAAGTAAGCGTTGCAGCTCACCTGCAGGGTCGATCAGCACAGGAAGTACATGGAGAGCTGCAGGAAGTAAGAAAAATGTACTCGGTTCTCGAGCAGCAAAGGCCTTGGTTCTATTCTTCAATAAAAGATCTAAGAGGACAGTACAGCTGAAATGTCATTTAGTACAAAACTGAACTCAGAAGTAATGACTCTGGCAACACAGTGACGGAAGGATTTCTTTTCTTGCCAAGATAATTGCTACAAAAGATTCCAACAGAGTAGGAAAATGAGCAGCCAGACCACCCACCGTAAACAACTAAGCTAAAGGTTACAGTTTAACCAAGATGTTTTGTGATGTTTGGTAAATACTTTGGACATTTACATTCCTCAATACTCAACCTTATGTTTGGTATTTGTTTTGTGTGATTATGTTGCTGTGGATGTCCCACTAGCTTGTCGATGCTTACGACAGAACATGTTGTTTGTCCATGCTTTGACAAAAAAAGCATTTTCTGATCTACGAGATCGAGATTTAAGCGGCCCAAATCCAATTTGATGTCAAGTGGAAACCATTTTGCTTTAATGTAAAAGTTGAAACAAAAATGCCTTGAGATGGGTCGGTCTTCTAATGGTTGTAGACGGCATTCAACTAAAAATAAATTTAAAAAACTTCACTCAGGCTCAAACTCTTTTCCAAATTTAGATTTCCTGGTTCCGATAATTGACAATTTTAGTGGCAAGCACTGAACCCAAACTGAAGAATTGCACGTTTCCTTATCTGACATCTCTTTTGTACTTTACCTTCCCAAAGGCTTTTATGTATGCATACTGTATGTCTCTCCTCCATCTGTGCTACTCCCTTCAACTCCCTGTTTAAAAATCCCGGTGTCGTCCTTTCATCTGCTCCTGCGGTTTTCCTACAATTCCTCCATCTGTTCCACTTCCTCTATTCTAGCAGGTGGAAAGGTCTGTGACCCCATATCATAAAAAAACCCTCACTGTGACCTTTAGATCATCCCTCACACGCACAGCCTTCTCCCTCATCTCATCATTAGCCTCCCAACATTAGCCTTTCCATCCTCGCCTCCTCCTGTTATTACATTTTGTTTTGCATAGTATCCTTTCTTCTTCAAACTACTACTGTTGCTTTCTCCCATGCGTCCTTAGTTTAGCACTTGCCTTTCCCTCCTTCGGCTTACATTCTTTTCTTTTTTTTCCTTTGATCTGTACTTCCTAATCTCTTCCAGAGGGGATCTGTTTTCTAGTATGCAACGCCTCTGACTTATCCATGTTCATCCTCATTGCAGTGCTATACAGCATGGTTCAAAACACAGGACTTATTTTATTTAGAAATAGTGAAATATTCATTAAGATTTAATTCAATTGTGAAGGACTCGTTTCAGGACGAGTGTAGCTCAGCAAGTAAGAGCATAAAACACTGCCAAGAGTTTTATGCTATGTGCGGCTGAAAATGTAGATTATTAAAGAGTCACACTGTTGAAACATCCATCCTTGCCAAGAAAAATGAGAAAAAAGATTAATGGGCGACTGGAGAAACAAATTTGTAATGTGATATTTTAGTTTTCAGAGAGTGATACAACACATTACTGATTTAGAGTTCTTGTTTAATATATCCCATTTCAGGTTTACCTGCTATGTATTTGTACATCATGCTGCTGACTTGCTGTGTTAAAAAACTGAATAGTGGTCGCAGGGCTAAAGAAGAAGGATCACACTCAACTGATGGTGTTTTTTCCCCTGAAATTAATAAAATTGTGAATTAACAAGAAAACATATTCACAGGATCAAAATCATTGGGTGTTTATTTATTGGGTATTATTTAAACAGAAAACCCAATCAGAGGAGAAATGATTTGTCTCCAGCAGGTGTTTCAGGTTTGGTGCCTGTGATTGGTTCCAGCCTCGTTATTGATTGATTGAGCGCACCTGTTACTGTCTTTAAAAACCCCGCAGCTTCCACACTCTTCCTCTCAGAAATCTTGATCCTTTTTCTAGTGATCTGATTGTTTGTGTTTAGTTTTCTCCTTGTAACTGCTTTTTTGAATTTCACACCACTGAAAATAAAGAATCCTTCTTCTATTATGAAATAATTTGTCCTGCTGTGTCAAACCTCCTTTGTTCGTTGCCACATTTGGAAATGTGTGTTTTCAAAAGCACATTTGTTATACTGATGCCCTTCGGCACAACAATTTAAATCAATTCTGTCCCAATGCCAAATGTTAACGAGCTCATCTCTGCATTGTTGGTTCATCTTGAACAACGTCTCCCACCCCCTCGAAACATGCTGGTTGAGAAGAGGAGTGTCTTCAGCCAAAGACTCGTTACCCGCAAGGTGTTCAACTGAGCGGCACAGGAGATCATTCCAGTGGCCATCAAACTTCATCCCCAGTGTGTTGCAGTATGGACATCATGTGGACTGAAAATGGTCTCGCTAACTCTGACTGCAATACATATAACTCATAACGTCCACTTTGCACACCTTACAGTAATTAGCATATTGTATGCTGCATACTTTTTTAACTCTTATGTTATGTACTTGTGTTTTTGATATTAGATTATTTGCACAATTCTTATTCAAAATGTGGTTGCTTTCATGTATTGCTGCTGTGACATGGGAATATCCCCCTGATATAAATATATATATATATAAATAAGGTATCTATCTAAGCTGCTGCTATGTTTAGCCGGTGCTGTATTCTGGATGAGTTTCACTGTCAACAACCTTTCTCCTCACTGTTTCACCTAACCGGATCTCTTCCCATCAGCTCAGCCTCTTTGTCTTTATTTTCCGTGATGTGACTTCTTCTGGAAACTACTCACTCAGCATCTTCTGCCTCACCTCTGTTTCGCCCCATCTCACCCAGCAGTGGAGAGAATATAATTACGGCAACTGTAGTTGCAGATTTGTTTTGGTCTTGTTACTTTTTTATTATTTTATTATTTTATTATTACATTTAGTTATTTCAGTCAGCAGTTTGATTTGAGGAAACTGTGAGTTACAGTTATTATGGGCAAGGAGAAGCACTTTATTATCACTGCTCTGCTCCATATTGGATCTCTGCCTTTATTATCACAACATGATAATGGAGTTTAGGTCACCCTTAATACAACTAAAACTCTCTAGATTGCTGAAATTGAAATAAACATTGCTATTGTTCTGCATCTAGCCTTGCAGATGCTGGTGTCATGCTAGTTAAGAGAACAGAACATTAAAATAATTTATTGTGTGGCAAAAAAACAGTGATTGTCTTTGTTGGAAATGAAAATAATATATTCAAGAAAGTTCAACTTTGTGTATTTATTAAAACCCAGATGAAGCACAAATACATTGGAACAGCACTGTAAGGCTTAGCAGAGTGTAACATATGCTATAAATCTGCACATACAGGAAATCCTCCCACTGTTGCTACCTGTCTCCCACTGACACTGACAAATGTTCAGTAAATAGGGGCAGACCTGTTGGGATGGCCTTGTAGAATACCTGACTCTGTGAGATGACCGTAACTCTCGCCCTCACCGGCTGCAGTATGGTGCTATTACACGCTCTGCTGGTTTTTAGTTGGACATCTAGAATTGTTCCACAGTCAGCAGCTTCAGCCACACCTCCTATTATTCATCCATGTTGCACTTTTCACAAAGCTTTGCAAGAAAACACACATTAATCTAAGTTTAACACAACATTAACTTGTGTACTGTTCATACCCATTGGGTCAATTGGACGTGCTTCTGACATTTAAAGTCACTTTTACATTTCAGATACATGTGCAAATATACACAGGAGTACCATGTTATGTTTTTGCAATTTTCCTAAAAAGGAATAAAAGTGCAGTAGTAGATCGGTTTCTTACCACAAAATGCCAAAAAATCAAAACTACCAGTAACATCTAACATTCAAATGACTGTGCCGCTACTCTGATATGGTTAAAAGTGTACAGGTGACTTCACTAAAAGCAGATTCACGTTCTGGTACTATCTGTGACAATCATTTCAGTTCAGAAACATTGAAAATATATTTGTAAGGCTCACAGTCACATCAAGAACTCTTTACATTTGCTCTTTACATTTCTCATGATGCAAATTCAAAACATGCACTACTGGAATGAACTACTGTTTATGTTTTGTTTGGTTTGTTTGTCATGTGTTTGCTAAGTTAAATATGGGTAACAATTGAATTTCATTGCGCATCCCTGTGTTGCATAATGATCTCACACATCAATCACAAGTGATATGCTGTTCTTTGAATCAAAGACGTCATTTAATTTGGGCTGCACATCATGTTTGGGATGTAGTAGTGTATTCCATCTTAATGCTTTTCTTGGATCTTTATTTTAAACCTGTTGAACTCATTCCTTGTTTTCTTCTCTGGTTCTGTACTTTTGGTTAATGTCACTCTTTCCACTTGTTTCTCCCTTTTTCCTTCGTCAGAGTGAGGCTAGGCAGAACACGGTGAGGCCTCCAGGTGCCACTTGCCACAATTTGCCGCTTGTGGGCGGATCAATCGTGCTGTGAATCCACATGCTGTTTACTGCTGGCCTCTATGGCTGTTGTTGTTTAGGTTAAAAAAAAAGAAAAAAGATCAGCTTAGAGGATGCATATGAATGTACAGTACCAGCAAGATATGAATAAGCTTTATTTAGATGAGTTGCCAGGTGTGATTGATTCATTAAACCTTGATCGTCCTCTTTTCAGCTCATTGTTTATTTGAATGTTGCCATTAGTGCTGCTTGCCTCAGGGCAAAGTTAGCTTTTAGCTCAAGGCACAGCAGACATTCATGTCTCTGGTCTGTGCTACTGTATGGTTGCAAGTGCACTAAATAACTGAGTGCAGATTTTAGCTCAGATATAATTAGGTGTGGAATGGACCTAATTCTGGAACACAGTATACCTTGAACAAACTAGCATGGTAGAGGAAGTGAGACTGGAATCAACTTTTCCCCGCTAACATAGTGCTAACTACTCCTGGAACATGAATTAGCTCTCTGCCTTTACTTTCCTTATTTCTCTTCTGTCCCAGTCCAATTGGCCCCTGCATGATTTTCTGTCTCTGAGTCAACTTTCCACATGTCTTCCTCATCACATTGTTTTCATAGTTAGCCTGCAAAAACAGTGAGAAGAAAAATACAGACTTGACTTCACACTCCTCTCACCTTCTCCACTTGTTTTTGTTCTTCCTTCCAGCCCTTGTTTGTTGCAGGGCAAGGTTCCCAGTGGTGGGAGTTACTGTGGAATAAGGTGCCAGGTTTGATTTACTGAATCCTATTTATTATGTCAGAAAAATATCTGCAGAATTCAGTCTCCTATCAACTAAAACATTTGAATTTTGACACGTCTCACATGTTTGTTTTGAGCTTCGGTAGGTTAAACTGTTGACGCTGCCATTTATAGTTTCCCCTGCTTTTTATTCTTTGTGTCCTCTCCCCAAAATGCAGCACTGATGTGTTTTTAACAGTCAATGTGTTCCCTAATTCTCAAACTCTCTCTCTCCATTCGTCTCCATATGGCGGCATCTCTGTGTTTTAACCATTAACTTGCTCTGTGACGACCTCCCCACCCCACCCGCCCACCACGGTTAAAGCGGATGTTTACCTGCTCCATCCATTAACAATAATGACAAAAAGTCACCATCCCTCTTTCTCCCTTGTTTCTTTTTTCCATTTCCCTCTCACGCTTTCATTCTTTGTTTTCCCAAACTCCTCTTTCTGTTTGACCGGTGACTGTTAACAGCAGTGAGTCATCTGTATCTGGGGATGTACAATTCAGAGGCTAAAAGTAGCTCTTAAACTGGCTGAGTTAGGAGAAACTGCAAGAACATAATGACATGTCAGTTCAAAATATAGGACCAGGAGTTTTTGGTGAAAGAGTAATTCACGAATCAATTTAGCACATCAGAAGCAGTCCAGAGGACTCCCAAAGTCACTATACCTCTTTACAATCAGTCAGATGCTGCAGGTTATTTGTCTCATTTTATCAGTTTTGAAAAAAATACAAAATAAATAACCTTCAAAAGTATTTTCATATTTGAAGTCTGTGATACAATTGAAGATTTAATTAATTTACTTTATATTCTTTTTTTATTTTTTATTGTTTAAATTTTAATCTTAACTGTTTTTAAAGTTTCTATTTGATTTAATTTGATTTATTTCACTTGTAACATTTGCTTTATTTAATTGACATTTTAATATTTTAATTATATTAGATTATATTTTAATTTAGAAATCAATTAACTAAATCAAATTTAAATAAATGTAACTTCACTTTTTTACTGACAAGAAATGTAAGTAATTCTATTTAGTTTGATTTGTATTCATCTAATTTTATTTTGTATTAAATAGATTTAGATGAATATGGCCCCTGACCAGGACAGTAACTGCAGTATATTTCATTTTGGCAATGCCGATGGCCACTGCAGTACTGTGTGTGCGTGCGTGCGTGCATGCGTGTGTGTGTATATATAAGTCACTGCAAGTGGAAAATTATTTTTGAAATATACAGTGTTGAGACAAATATGTCAAAGTTAAGATAATGAAATCGAGATATAATAAAGATGAAGTTGCTGGGTAACGGGTTATGTATTGTAACCTTATAAATACAGAGGAAGTGCTCTAACAGGCTGTATAGGTTTTGCTTATCAGTGAATTAAGGCAGCTTGATTCCAGATGTAATAGGCTCCCGACATTTGACTGAAAACATTTTCATTTCAAGACTGCACAAAAAAAGAGAAACAAATATGCCTTGACATTTTAAAATCCTTCAAACATATTACTGTATGTTGTGCTTATTTGAAAGCTTGCACAAAGTCCTGAGTGCACATACATGCAGACAGACTCATACATGATGACTGAATATTTTATGCAACGCAAGTTCAGTCATGCATACATCCATCCATGCATTCAGACAACTGAACAACCGCCCTCGGTAAAACCGGCAAACAAGCTATCTCATGTCCCAATCAACCTGTCTAGACTCTGGTGCGTGTTTGCTTCTCTTGTATCATTTTTCATCCCTTAATCCATTTGCCTTTCTTTTCTGCCATGAGGGCAACTTCCTCACTGTGTCACCCTCACCCTATAGCCCAATTTGCTTTTTTTCGCTTTCCTCTCTTCTCCTAGATCGCTTGGTCATCACACCTCTAACCTCACTTTTACTCCTTTAACCCTCCCATCAGTCTGTCCTCCAGCTGTATAGATTAGCGTCCTTGAAAAACTCATTTTGATTTCATTTCTATACGTTCACTTCTATCCGTCGTTCAGGCCCCAACCTGCTGAACTTTCAAGGACGCGTATGTCTCCGTCTCTCTACCTCCTCCACATCCAAAGACAGTGTTATATTTGTGCTGCATCTGGAGCAGACATAAATTAATGATTACATTACATTAATACACTGGAGAGACTAATACGTGTATGACAGCCCATGATTTTAATCTTTTAAGAAAATGCATCTCTTTAAGGCCCTGTTTTCACTGTGGCTTTAAAACTGAACTATATCACTCGCTGTGTTACTGCTCGTATAACTGCAGAAGAGTTTAGACAAAACGACAATATTTTGTTAAAGTCCTAAAGTTCTTTTTTCCTGGTTTTAAAATGTTTTGCAGCAGTTATAAAGGCTCAGTAAACCCTGCATTCTTTTATCTCACGCCATCCACCTTGAACACGGCACAAGAGCACTAATACATGCATGAGCAGGTCCGTGTACAACACGCACACACATGCCATTCAGTGGTAACAGCCCATGAAATGACCTGTGCAGGTGTAGAAATTCAGACCCATTGACCACACATACATTGTTGTGTCTGAAGCCTAGAAAGCACTGAATGGTGTGTTGTCTTTGAGTAGAAAGGCAGGAATCCACTAATGAACAGTTAACGTCTATGATGAAGTGATTAATGTTCCTCTCTCTTTAAGGGAATTTCTCTTTCTTCATCCATTCAGTCAAGGTTTTAAGATGTATGTGTTCCCTTTGACTTCCAGTCTGTGTGACATTTTGGTTCAGATTCTGCTCTATGACCGGGTCAAAAAATGGTTCGTTTAAATCATTGCATAAATAACTACATTATGAGAAATATGCAACATTTTACTTATTTACCCCAAAGCCATGTATTACTGAGTAACATGTTACAGTAATGTGATTAGGCTTGGTTTTTTTTAATAATGAGTAGATAAAGAGCCGCATGGTTGGACCAAAACTAAGCTAAAGAAGGTGAATATTGGACTTGCTTTCATCAAGTGACCAGAAACACAACTCCAAATGAATGATAAGAAATGATTTGATGATCCGCATGTATGTCAAGTCAAATATGCGGATCAAAAAATCTGATTTCCATCAGGGATCGGTCGAGGCTTGGGTTATCTTTTATGGAAATAAGTGATCTTCTGTGGCAGCAGTGAAACGGCTGAAAGAAGAAACCTTTGTCTGGTGCTGAGATGTAAGGCTTTCAAAAAGCTTCTATTTACTTCACTTCATTAAATGAATATATAGATTGCACAAGAGAGTTGCTATATTAACCTCCTCTGGCGTATGTGAACATCTCGCCTAAATTTTGCTTACGGTCCTGATCCCAAAAAAATTCACCAAAGCTCCACAGACACCAATGTCTCAGTGAAAGCTCTTTGGACTGAAGCAATGGAGGACAATGTGACCTTATGTGCCCCCTACAGTAGGCTAAATGGTTCTGAAGAAGTCTTTGAATAATCTTCCCACTCAGACGGCCTCTGAAGTGAAAACATCAGACAGCCAAAAAGCCAACTGACTCATCCATTTTTCACTTCGGAAGCAATTTCAAATATGTGATTTGTCAGGATCTATTGTAGACTGTGTGGTCTGTAACCCTCCAGTTACTTAGGGGAGGTCTGACCCCGAGTTCCTGCTCTCACCCCTAAAACACACACCTCCTGCTTCTCCTTTATCACGTACTGTTTTCTTCCTCTCTGTGTCGCCGCTTACACCTCTCCGCTCTCTCTTTTCTGGGTTCAGACGGCCGTTCTGCTCGGCTGCGTTTCCTTTCCAAACAAACAGCGGCCATTTTCTTTCTCTTTCTTGTCGATTTTGAAAAGAAACTTTTCCTTTTTGTGGCGCACGCACAGTGTGCGTGTGTGAGCAAGAGAGAGCAGCGAACCTTAAACGACTCACAATACGTCAAATTAATGAAAGCTACACCTGCTTGCATTCATGCGTTGGTAAAAAAAACATATACAATAACAAATTAGCTTTATTATAGAGTGTTTTTATACTATTCAATGATTTCAATAGGCGTTCCCAAAACATCTCTCTCTTCTTCTTCCCAGAATATCTCTGCCTAAATACCGTCACCTGGCAAGTTAAGACACCTCTTTGAGCTCTCCTCAATTTTGGCAGAAATGGGAGTGATTCCTTACCTCAAGAAAGTTTATGAAAAAAAGAGTTGTTAAGAATCTAGAAATTTGAATGTGATCATTTTGAATATCCAGGGGACTCAGGTGTACGTCACAGCACACAAAGCTGAAAGCTATAGAAACAAACTGTGTGTGTGAGAATGTGTGCACCTTCACAAAAACTCAACAAACAAACATTTTGAAGAAGCTAATGGTGAAGCCAGATTGTAGGAATTAAGTATGAGAGGAATCATTACGTATAATTATATAAATAAACGTATAATGATGGACTTTTCCATATGCACTTTTCAACTGTAAAATATATAAGCCAACCTAAATCTCAAATCAAATTCCGCTCTATTTCCTCATCAGCACATTTCCTACTCCCGGAGTGCATTTTCAAATGATATCTCAGGGTGGGGGATACCAATGTCTACATGTTTTAACCTTGTTTGTATGTACGCAAAAATGTAGTGTGGATTCTCCGCAAAGTTTAATAAATGAGGTCCCTGATGTCGCAAGCAAAAACCACACACACACACTGTGGCAAGCTGAATTGTTTAAAATGCATCGCTCCGTATGAGTTTAAATAAAGGCCAGGCTCTTCCAGCAGAGTCAGCGCTTTCTCGCTCTCACACACAGCACACTGCTTAATGGGGACGGAGTGGACAGGCCTTTCCGTGTAAACGAGTGTCAGCAAGCACTTTACATCAAGATTCATGTCACGTTGTTTTTCCTCCTATATTTCTGTCTCTCTGACTCTGACAGCGTATTGTATGCAGCAGCCTGCTGGTCCAGCATGATGGGAGCAGCACAGAGGGATTTGATTAGAACTAAATATATCTATACAGTGCAGCATCTCAGATAAATCAGTGTGGTTGGTAATTACGGTTTAAATCAAACAGGGGCAGCTGCAGTTTCCACAGAGGCTTTAATAAACATAAGAGGGTGTTTTCAAATCAACCATAGTGTGTGTGTGTGTGTGTGTGTGTGTGTGTGTGTGTGTGTGTGTGTGTGAAGTGGTAATTGCTTCCAGCATTTACACTATGTAGTTATTATAATCTGTATTATACCGTCTTCCCTACGATGTTCAGCTCTTTGGGGATAGTTATGCTGTGACTTTGTTCTTGGCATTTATACTTTTTAAAATATCAACATCTCACGAATGTTTACATGTAAGTCAATGGTTGCAGGTTCGATTGACGTCTACGACTAATGCTGATACTACTGTTGCCCTACTACTACTACAACCCTTTCTGCTACTCACTACAGCTGTGTTCAGTGGTATTTTTTAAATGATCACTGTTTCAAAGTAATATTTCATTCGGACCTATTCTCTCCGTCTAAAACCGCACATATTCAGGGCTTAGACATGTTAAAATGTTCCACATATTTCAAACATTATGGGTTTATTCTACTTTTATATGCATACACACACACATACTAATAAAAACACATCTTACACACCTCAACTCATTTAAGGGGACTTAATTACTACAAGCTACTTTAAGTGTGTTACCAGTGTGTTCAGTGGGGCAGATAGGACATTTTCTCTTAAATATGTTCATGTCGACTATTTTCTTGGAGTACTCGATAATTCAATCACTTTGCTAAAAAAGTATAACCCCCATGAAGTTAAGGCTTTATTGCAGAATTCTTCTAATAAACTGCAAACGTTTGAGCTAAATGTATATTACGGTGTAAGGTGTATAATTAAACACAGAAATACCCACATTGGAAAACGATTAATTGGCAGAAAAATGACTGATTATAGCTTACTTGCCAAGTATCTATCACTCCACGTAATATTGTTGTGTTTAGCGTTCGATAGATTAAGTCTGACAAGTTTTTTACTGTGGGTGGTCCTCTTTTCTGTGTCTATTCCCTCACAGTGGCTGTCACCTCTGATGTTAAATATGCCGTAGTTCCTCTTCTGTTTTGTACAAAACAATGTTGGGGGCTGCACAAAAATAATTGCTGTATCATTTTTCCTTACGAAGATCTACCAATGTTTGAAAATGCATAGTTGAAACCGGAGTGACATTACATATAGTTGTGCTACAGGGCATTTAACAGCAAAACACACACATTTATATGAAGAGTTGTGCAGATTTTCACTTAAACTGCAAAGCCCAAAGCACATCACTCCATTCCTCCACTGTAGAAAAAAAACACCTGATTCCTCCCAATTTAATTTTGACTATATGACCTCTTCTGCTTTTCTCTGCTTTATACCCTGAGGCTATTCAGCACAACACTGCAGAGCTTCATGGCGTACAGTCTTTATGTATGTCAAGAGAGAGGGGGATGGAGGCAGGGAAGGAGAGATGGATACAAGGAGATGGTAGTCAATAAAGAAAGTTTGAGGGAGACCGGTTAAGAGGAGTAATTCAGTAGGAGAAGATGCAAACACAAACCAAAATACCTCATAACTGTTATCTTACAAACTGTCACTGAATTCAGTTTTCATAAAACAGTATGTCACTGCAGTTCATCACAACAAACATTCTAGTCCTTCATACTTCTACATGTGTAACTGAACACGCTGTGGCTTGTGTGCGTGTATACTGTATGTGTGTTTACGTGAAGGCACGAGCATATCTGTGCATGTGTATACATGTGAGGGAGTGTCCCCCCCCCCCCCCCCCCTCCTATTATCGATGACCCTCAGATGCATCCTCTTACTCATTCAACTTATTTCATCACGGAATGAGCTGGGCTGAACCCACGAGGCTCGATAAACCTTTCACCACTGACAGGACTATGAATCACACTGTGATGGAGAAGGTTGAACATGATTGATAACAGCCGGTACACTCACTGAAAGTCTGTGTGTAAGTTAGTAGGCAACAACTAACTAAAGAGTTTTGGCACTTGATTCATTAATTTATTGATGTATTTATTAATTGTCTTTTGACTATTTTTTATTTGACTTTTTTAAATTCAAGAAAAAAACAGAAAGTTTAGTCTAGTTTTTGTCCGTTTATTTGTGATTTAATTTAAGTGTTATTATTATTAGGGCCCGAGCACCGAAGAAGTCGGGCAAAGCCCTGTGTGCTCCACCACAGAAAATGTGTGAACGACAGTAACTAAGAATAGAACCAGGAAAAGCAACAACAAAGATTAATGCCACGTTTTTGTCACGGACACTTAATAGTATAGGATGTTTTAGGTTGAGTGTGGATCCATTTACACTTTATTTAGTCCACATGCTAATCGTCAAACAAATCTTTAATGTCACATTTACAACCATCATGAAACAAAAGAGCTAGAAACAGGATCTGGGAAATCTTCCACACTGGAGCTGCTTTCAACAGCACGACTGATAAAAGAAAACAGATCCGTTTACACTGTATTCAGGCCAGATGCCAATCACTGATGAAATTAAGAAACCTCTCGCTTGGAACACTTGAAAGAAAGGTTGCAAATTCAAACATTAGGCTGGTCCTCAGATTTCAAAAGATTGAGTTGGCTTCTTTACTCGAAATGTAATAACTCAATGGAATTGGTGTAAGAATGCAGAGACTATGCAAACACAGTACACTGTGGATACAATTACATGTTGGGAAAATATTCATTATCCGTCTTTGATTTTCTTTACTTGTGTAAGTATAGCACAATACAATTTTGAAACTATAGCTGCCTGCAATTGTGAAGCAGCTATGGATTGTCATCAATGTATCTAAATATAATCTATTTAGTCACATTAACTGTAATCTCTGTTCCATAGAGATATAGATGAAGTATTGACTTTGATTGGAAAAACGAGAAGAAATGGGTTTTTTATGTTTTTTTGATATATGTTTGGGTGCTAAACAACAAAACACACCTTTTTGTGGCCACTGTTTTCAAAACACAATATATTGTGAATTATTTCATTAAATTAAACCTGTATTTTCTAGTATTAGTTGCATTTGTACAGGATTATAAAAATATAAGGATCACACATAATTTACAGTATTTTAATATTTCTCCCAAATTATATAGTATCTCACATCACCATTGTTTTTACATAATGTTTTTTAGGATATTGATTAAAAACTAAGTTCTGAGTAGTTAATGGTGTCGTAGTGACAAGACTTTTGGCTCACCTGGACAAGTAGAGACCTGTTTGGTCGACAGGAAGGGAAGAACTGGGGTGAAATTACCTGTGAGCTAATCTTGCCCCAGGGCAGCACGGTCAAAACTTACTTCACGTGGACCGAGAGCATGGAGGGGGTAAGAAGTGGTAACGGGTGTAAAGGTAAAACAAAAGCAATGTATAAACAATTTGAAGACACCCTTGACATTTGACGATGTGATTCATCCTGCAGTGTCAAAAATATTTGATACTCAAATTGATAAAAAAAAAGTGATGAATTCACACTCTAACATAATCCCGATACATTTCTAAAATATATACAGTAGGTTTGTTTAGATGTAAGATCATGAAGCATAATTAAATGTGATGAAAAACATGTTGCAAAAAATACTAGCTATAGCTTCCTGTATAGTACTTAAAAGCTAAAATTGGGAGCTAACAATTTGTTTCTGTTTACCAAGATGCTGAAAATAATATGCCATGCTCTTAATTTACGTGTAGTCCGTGAAATGAACCTGTCATTTGGCAGTCAGTATAAATGGTGAGGGGTTAAAGGTCAAAGGCTAAGGGTTAGGGGCCAGGGAGCAGGGCAGTAAAGAGAGATATCTGCACAGGCACGCCTTTCCACCTCCAGGGCCTGATATCATGTTTATTCTGTAAACAAAGACATGGCATGTGAAGGAGGCAGATAATACACAATAGTATTACACAATGCCCAGACACACACTAAACATCAAGGTACAACATGACAAAAAAAGCACCTGACACTCACATGTAGTGTGTTTGGGGATTCTTTTTTTTGCTCTCTTGCAGCACAACACTGACCCATATTGTTTTACAATTCTACTTCTCTTACTTACATACATCTTACCCTTACATCTTTTTGTGAAAAAATACTTCAAAATTGAAAAAGGAGAACATTGGGTTCAATTAATTGATTCGTTCCCAGGCATTGAAAACTTACAGTAGACGAGGTCCTGTATGAGGAAAATCAAGCAAACGTGACAAATGAAATAACTTTATAAAGTCAACAGAACTGCTCAACTCAACTAAACAGAACCTAGTTTTAAGCAACATAGTGAGTGCTCCTGTGACCAAGAGACAAGTGCCTTCATCTCCTAACTGCATAATTATATACTCTATGCTGGCCAGTCCATAGTTGATTGCAAGGGAGAGACCACATTCCTCTTCTTTAAAAGGTGTGGTTTAGATGTAGTGGCCCCTAAGAACACCCCTCTGGCTGTAGTATTTTTTAATATCCAAAAAAAGTAGAGTACATCGAAGAAAGTCATAGCATAGTATGTCAAAAAGATTCATAGTGTGTCAAAACCAGTCCTAAAAATGTTATTATATAGAATGTCAAAAAAAGTAAGAGTATAGTATGTTGATGAATGGCATATTATTGTACGTCGAAAAAGTAATGTAAAAGCCATATAGCATGTCGAAAAAGTCATAGTATAGAATACCAAAAAAAGTCATAAAAAAGTCATAGTATAGCATGTCGATGAAAATAATAAAAAAAACATAGCATAGCATGTCGAAAAAAATCATAGTATAGCTGCTATACTATGACTTTTTTCGACGTGCTATGCTATGTTTTTTCCATACTTCCACTTTCAATAGCTTAAATGTAATACTCTATGTTGCTACTGCATCTGACTGCGTCCCCCTAACACGGGTCTGTTAGGTTAGGAATGAAAGCTTGCGAAAAAGCTACCAATTGCATGGCAACTAGTGCCACCGCGCAAGTGTCTCAGGGATATGTTTTGTCCTCAATGCGTGTGCTGTTAGCTAAAGTTGGACAACTCTGCAGTTTCATGTGGAAGTGAGATGGAAAACATAGTGTTTTTTAAAGATGTGTGGACCTTTCCTGTGCGGCCCGCAATCATATGCTGGCTCCCTAAAATGTCTGTATGTGGATCCCTGATCTAGGCTTTTTGTTTCAAAATGCTACAAAATGGTCAGTTTAGCTGTTAAGTTTCAAAAATTGTACAAGTTACAAATCATTGTTGGAAAATACAATTTTTATGAGTGATAACACTCTGGTTACGTTTAGGCCTCAATTACTAATAATTGCTACGGCCACCAGAGGACATTGTTACTTGAATCCAAACATGTCATTTTGGGGCACTTGCTGAAAAGACTGATGCTGTTGTTCTTCTTGGTGGTTTCTTGATTTTATGAGCTCCTACGCATTTTTACTTTTTACGTTTGTTGGTTGTTTCTCATAAAACTGGATTACGCAATCTAATTAGCACTTGTTATCTATCTTAACATTGTAATGTTATGAATTAGGACCAATACCAAACCTGCAACAACATACTATCAGGGTTAAACATTGAGGTAAATGATAGGTTTAGGTATGTGCAGGTAGGGAATAAAGGTTAGGTTGGCATATCAACATGATTTATCGAAAAGTGAGTGTGTGTATTCATCAAGGTGCGGCACACAAACCACAAGCTGGCCCACCTCCACATGGTAGAAGTCACTGCCAACATTCCCTGGTACTCCAAACACAGCTGTGAACACACCAACACACACACATGCAGAGTAACCTGGCAGAGCAAACACACCTTACAGTGACGAAACGTACCAAACTCAGAGCTGGTGCTCACACACAGCAATCGTGCCTGGTCTACCTGAAACACATGTTAGCCAAACTGATAATCAAATGTGAAATCATCAACAATAATAGTCTAATACAAGTAAATAAAAAAGTCATAATGAAATGTGATTTTACTGCTTTTGGGGGGTAAGTGTTTTATATCAATGTTAGAACAAGTTTAATTCTGTGACCTATAAAATCTGTAATTGAATGCATCCGTCTTACTTACCTCTTCTCCACTCTATCCTTCACTTTCCTCCCTTCCATCTCCAGGGTCCTTTTCCTTTCCTTTCCTTTCTAGCACAACAGGAAAGGAGAAAGGGATCGTACCACATAGAAAAGGATTATTTGTTGGTTGAAAATCGTTCACGTCTCAACTAATCCCAAGTGTTTAAATTCTACTGAGCTCTTTGAAAGACTTGGGCATGAATGTGTGTGTTTGAGAGAAATACTTGCCACTTTGATCCAACTCCTAATCAAGCTCTGCTGGAGGTTTCATACCTTGCGTCCCAAGACTGACCAATGGCACACAAGGTCAGCGTGCAGCCAGAGTGTGGGCTGATCCAATCAGAGGAAAGTACATCAGGGGGGCAACAAGGTGGCCAGAGGCAGCCAGAGGACATACGGGGGAAGAGGGGGAGCAGGAGGAGGTGCATTTGCTCCTAAAAAGCCTTCACAAACTCTTATGATGAGCGTAATCGGATTTTGGGGAGCTTAGTGGGATTTTGCCCCAAGAAAGTGTCGTATTATTATTAGGATTTCTTTGTTTAGCGGATGCCCTTATCTCCGGCCTGATTTAGGGGGATTATTCCTTTATTCCATGCTCCCACCCATAATGCTTGGAATCTGTTTCCTCAGTAATTAGGTCTAAGTGCCCTTCTTTAGTTTGCCACAGTAACTACAGTATTGTTAGCAGCCACAGCAGGACGTTTTATTATGAATCTGAGAGGTTACAGAAAAGAAATACCTCAGCTTTTAGAATTTAAATTGTTAAAAAGAAAAGAGGAATACGAGTGCAGTGTAGAATGTGATCTGTGGCTTTCATCCTCAGCCAAAATACCATAAAACCAGTCTGAGTTAAGCTTAAGTCCTGCTTTTCTGCATCAGGGGTAGACTGACAGGCACGGATAAACTGAGGGGAACTCTGAGACGTAGCAGTGATGATGAGGGTGAGGTTTTATTGCAGTAAGGGGTCTCCTGGATCTGCATAAACCCAGAAATGTGATAAATTCTTGCATTGTGAAAATAGACATTAAACCTGCTTCATGATAGTAAGCCAAAATATATTTAAGTCATGTGGATATTGCACTGATTATACATGATTCAGTACACACTTTATCATTCTATTTACTCCAAAAATGTGTTTTAGGAAAAATATTTTTGCCAGAAATTATAGACACAATGACACCGACTCCAAGTCAAAAACTGAAATGCTATTCAAACACACATTGTAGCGTTTTTAGGAGTTTAACTCTTATAAGTTTAGGCAGTGCCAGACTGAGATAATGATTCAGGTTCCATACAGATTCACAACAGACCAGGTATACTGTAACCGTTGTGTTGAAATACCTTTAAAGTTTATGCCAGTAACGTATCTTTTGTTTTAAAAATGCATCAAAAACCCGCATCCAAAATAGTTACTACAGGAGAGCCAAGGGTTGGTTGATTGCACCTCCATAATTACATGTACTAACTCCTAACTGGCCGGTACGGGCCGTAAGTGCACAACTGCTTTAGGTTAGAAAGCTAGGGATGAGGAATCCAGATTTGCACGCAATACTTGACATTTGCTTTAAAGTATTATTCCTGATCTGTTTTTCATCAACACTGTCTCAATAGGGCAGTGCGTAGTGTGTGTGTGTGTGCGCGCATCAGAGAGAGAGAGAGAGAGAGAGAGAAAGAGAGAGAGCGAGAGAGAGATATGGGGGTAGGTGATATTATGACATGCAAGAAAGGGCCGCTCTCCGCACGTTAGTCTGTAATTTTGCACTTTCCCTCCAGGGCGTTTCTTCTTTAAATGCACTCCCTCGCAGCTCCTTCTTTTGTCTGTGTCTCATTTTCTTTTTCTCCTGCTATATCTGTTTTTGTCTCCACACGGCTCCGCCACACAATTTACCAATTCATGTCATTGCATTGCATTTTTAACACTGGCCTTACACTCCGGTGCTCCCAAAGAGTAGGCTTGGCCTGAGTTGAGGACTTGGGACATGTGTGTTAAATATCGGGGCATGACACTTGTGTGATGTGCAACACAATTAATCAATTCCACCTATGCAACCATCTCTGCTATGCTTGGTAAACAGATTCTTCAAATTGGAATTTATCAAAGAGGAATTTGAAATGAATGTCATCTCATGGTGACATTGGGTATGGCTTTCATCTGTTTTCCAGACCACAGAGAGGGAAGGAGGGAAAGAGAGAAATTGGTTTTCGTGGGCAAACAAAAGCCGTTTAAGTGCGTTATCGCTTGTCTCATTGTCTCTGAATCCCAAGGACAAACTGTGGCAGGCAAACGAGCCTGGTCACAGTCTGTCAGCTTAAGCCTTGTTCACCCTGTAATGACTTCGGATTCAACATCCATCTCCAGCCACACCAAGGGGAACACACACACACACACACACACACACACACACAAACACCTTTAACAGCCTGAATGTCCCTCTCCTTCTGGAACAACATACACATAAATATGGACAATGTGCGCGCAAAGCAAAGTCCCTTCCGCCTGGGTAAATGTGGCCATTAGTCTCCAGGTGGTTTTCAGTCCAAATGTGTTGATGCTAGTAGATCAAGGACATGGTAAAGACACACTGCAACAGCTGTTTTGTCTTTCTATCACATTCCTCTTCCCTCCACTACTTTTTCTTTCTTCACCTCTCATCTCTCTTGCTTTCATGATCCAACACTTGTCCCAACGCCTCCCTCATCTCTCATGAGGATGTACTGCTGCTTCAAATATACATGGAGAGAGTGTCTTTATGACAGAAAGGTGGTAGGTTTCTGCAGTGGACAGTTGCAGCCTAAAAGCATCTTTATGCAAGATTTGAAACCTTGATCTAATGTTTGCTGCTTTGGATATGAATGTAATAGCCCAAATGTATTCTCTTTTTAAACCCCTCTCTGTTTCCTACTGCTTGTCTTTTTAATCTCTGAAGCTAACACTTTACATCCTTCCTGTGGTTTCACCAGCTTGGCTCACTGCCATTAGAAATACCTGTCCTCACTGACATATTGGTCCACAAGCAGTTTCTGATGCAGTTGCCAAATGCACATTTGTCATACAACTGCTACACCATTGGACTTCTAACCATTTCTATCCACACTAGCAGCTCTGCTTCCAGAAATGGAAATGTTGGAAATGTTGGTTGTTATTAATCATTACATGTTATGAAGCAAATGGAACCAGCTAATCTTACTCTGATACACAGCTTCCACCCACCAAATACACACATGCAAAGTGCCCTCACATGAAACCAACCGCAACACAAACAAGGTGTGCGATATGCGACAAATGGAGAAGATAAAGTGGAGCTGAGCGAAGGCGGAAAGTCTCTTTTCCTGACTTGGCAGGTGCTCCAACTCGGTACAAAGAGCGTCTGTCACTCCACAGAAAATAACAGGGTAAACTATAGAAAATGACTGTATACAGTCCAGCCACAGAGCTGACACAAAAACAGGCAGGTATCCAGCAACCTGGCACACACTGACATCTGAGCTCAGTAGGCGGATGCAAATTCACGCACACATTCAAGATGTACAGCTTTCACGTGGTTGCGAAAAAGTGGACATAAAGGACTGGAATGGAGCATCTGTTAATGGTGCTAGACATTACATGAAAGCCTTTTTGTGGTTATTATTACGTTTGTTAAGAATATTTTTTGAATACAATTTGTTTTTCTATTTGCCATTATCTAAATGCACACGTAGTTGTTTACAGAAAGCACACACACACCGACAGGTTTCTCTTGACACAGTGGGATGCAGACAGAGGTGGTGCAGTTGTTTGATGTGGAAATGAAAGAGTTCTGAAAAGTAGCAAACACATAAAATGCATTAAACTGTCATGTTAGTGTATGTTTAAAAACGAGATCTATCAAAGTGTGATTGAAAGTAGACATGAATGGCTAATTACACAGAGAATAGAGAAGTAGCTCAGAACTGAAATCAGGGATCAAGATTAAACATAAATGCTTTCAACTTCAGCCGGTTACAGAAGCTTTTTTGTGTCCCTTGGTTCAAATAATGAATGCAGCCAAAAGCCAAAGGATGGGAGTCAAAACAAATATTAAAACACATATTTTCAAATGCGTAGCCAGCAAAAAAAAAATATATTGAATGTCTAAATAATTCCTGGATGAAAAAGTGCACAAGTAATGAAAAGCAGTTTGCAAAAGTGCGCAGTGCTGGAAAGTTGTTTTGCTGTGGTTGGAGCAGCAGTGTTGTAATCAGCATGTGGGCCAACATCCTGATTACAGTCCAGCATCGCATTCCACTTCTGCTACAGTCAGCTGTGATTAGCATGTGGGTAAGCCTGCAGGGTGTGTGTGTGTATCTCTCTGTGTGCACCTGCCCTTCAGCTTCTGTTTGTAAATGTGGGCATACTGACCTTTTTGTATCTGTATGATTGTCATTCTGCAACTTTGTGATGAAAATACACATCTGCAAACAACAAAATGAACTGAATACACGCGAATGCATTTGTTCTCCCTTTTCCAGCTGTTCCCGTTGTCACGGCGGATCATCTGTTTTCTTCTAGTTGGCCTTGACCGATCCGGTATGGAAATCAGATTTTTTTTTTATTATCCGCATATTTCATTCGTCATAGGTTTTACTTCCTCACATCATGCTGGTGCTGGTGTTGAGCTCTGTGTGGATGTGGGTTAAGGGATTACCTGCATTACCTCGACCCGATTCTTATCACCTGTTCCAGCTCTCCAACACTCTCTACGCAATCTCCGTGACTGACAAGATGAATGATACACCGTCTGATGCACTTCAGCACAGTATCTGCATACCACAGCAACACCCAGGGGCACTGTTGGAGGGAAGGTAAAAACGTTCAGGGGGCCCCAATTTGATGGGGTCACCTCTCAGAATCTTCTTTTCATCATTTTGGTCATCACTCCCAGTTGACTCAGATTGTAAAAAGAAAAAAAAAAGTATGTGCAAACATTAGTGACTTTTTGATGAAATGTGTTCAAAACATAAATTCAAAAATAGAAAAACAGATTTGGGAGTGCAGGATTTGGAAAGTGAAGCCCGACTTCTTCTACACTCTTGCACATTTTTTTCCTCTGTTGGGATGACTGTGATTGACAGCTATCGTACTCCAGGCTTAATGTCATCTGCAGATAAAGGTCACGGGGAATATAAGGAAGTGAATTGTGGGGGACGGTGTGGGAAGGAGGCGGTCAAAGGGAGAAAGCAAAGCAAGAGGAGTACAAGAGCAATGTCACTCAATTAAATTGAGAGGGAAAGGACATAGTGAGAGCACGATTTGTAGGAGGAGGGACAGAGAAACCGACACATAAATCTGCAGCCTTTTAGATAACAAGCTGAGAGGCGAATGGAGAAAATGAAGAGTGAAGACTTTTCACGTAACCCCTCAGTTAATCTGTCCTCACCTAGAAATAGCTGCCTCTTCTGTCATTCAATCTCATCACAGCTCCAGGCCTCTCACTCAAACACTGCTCTCTTGCTGTCTATCACTTTACCTTCTTTCGCTTTCTTCCCTCATCCATCCATCCATCTATCCATCCATCCATCCATCCATCCAAGGGGCCTCCTTCCCTCCACCTCTGGTCACCGTCCACTGGGGTGTGATGAGAGGCAGGTTCTGGCAGGCCCTCTCACCTCCAGGCCTCGGTCTAAAAACATGATCACATATGAGGGACTGAGTCACTTCATTAAGGCTTTGCACTTGTGTCATAAGTCTCTAATCAACCATGTCTGGCTACATCCTGGAGGTCTACAGGTGGATTTGTTTTGTGCAAAGACTTAACCACGAGAAGAAGAAACTGTGTTCATTTTTTTAAGACTTTTTCTTGTGTCCTCTGTGACAGGTTACACACATCTAACCGCTTAAAAACAACTCCAAGACAAAAGATTGAAGAAGCACAAGGTCCATCTTCATCAGTAAATTCCAAACTGAGGAGGAGAAAATGATTTGAATAAGATGCTGGTACTTTAGAAGTACCAGTGGGAGCACTTTGGAATATCCATAATTGTCAATTGTCACAAAATATTCCACCGATTTTTTTTAAAATCCCCACACATCAAGACAATTGATTCACACACAACGCACACACAAAAACAGGCAGGCATATGAGGTACTTGTATTAAGTAACGCACAAAAATGTATGAAGCTATACAAGCACACACACAGACACACAGAAAAACCCTCACACAGCTGTGTTATTCAGCTGTGTGCCCCACAGCTTCTCAGAAAGCTGGTTCTTTAGAAACCTCACAGAGCTGTAATGCACTTCTGAGTAATAACTGTCTCTTCTGTTGGAGCACGGAGTTGATAAATAACCTGGTATGTGCAGTGTAATTACGTTTGTGTAAAAGAATCTAGGTACATCTAGGTAGAGACAAGTTCTCTTTTTTTTAGTATGCCGAGACACATTTTATATTTCATATCATACTTTTCTCTTAATGTCTATGTTTCCTCTGAGCCTACAAATCCTGACATGACCATTAAAGGAGAACTGATTTTTTATTTGCTCATAAATTTGAAATGCTAATCATAAACAGCTTACATGTGTCATGATTGAACTGGTAATGATCGCATCCGTCTTGCCTATTAAGTATACATATGATTCTACTTAACTAAAGTACACACATGCTTAAAATGTTCCTAATTATAACCATCAGTAGTTTAGTTCGAGAAAACCACATCAAATTTGAGATGGTCATAGTCAGGGTTTTTCTAAACAGGATTCCATTGAGAGGTTCACCAAACCTCAGAGGGATATTTTTTAAATTACAGGCCAAACATGAGGTTTGATTGACAGCTTTCACTTCAGCCCAAAGGAACCGTACTAACCGAGCAAACGGACCCGAGTTTGTTTTAAGCAAAGCAAACAGGTCTGGTAAGAAAGCATCCAAAGAGGTTTTGTTGCCTAAACCTGAGCAACTGTTTTTGTTAAATTTCAGAACGTTAACCCCGTGTTTACTACGACAGTAGCGGAGTGTCATAGTTTGACACACTGGGCTTTAGAAAGTGACACCAAAAGTACTGACCCAGCATCAGTATGTGACGAGTTGGGAATGAGAACGGGATGGTAGGCTACATTAAACAAAACAATTAGCTCCCCTATTTAGTGCTACTATGAGGCCTATCACATTATAAAGGTGTGTTCATCATTCTTCATGTAGAAAAACACAAGAAGCAGACCCGGCAGGCACTGGCATAAATGGACGTGGATATAGAAGTGGTGTAAACCGTGTTCGTGAGCTGTAAATGTCTTCACGGCTCACGGACCTGACAGAGGAAGGAACGTTGTGATGGATGGAGCGAGGACTGGAAGAAAAGATGGGAGGATAAGGTCATGGGTTCCAGAAACAACAGTTTGGGGGGAAAACAGCTGACTGGGGCAAAAAGTGGAAGCAGGGTATTTTGATGATGGTGGAAAAGCAGATTTGGGAAGGCAATTTGTGAATGTCCACAGTGTTGACAGAGTGCAGGTCATTTCAGATGACACATGGCATGTTGAATGTTTGGAAAGACTAATGGTTGAGGGTTTTGAGGCTGTTGTTATTCCATATTTGACCCAAACTATTTTTTGAGAAAAAGATTTTACCCAAAACATTTACGTTATAAAACATCTGCTACAGTGAACACAGTAAAGAAGACAACAGAGATGAGTCATAGGAATCTGAAATAAAATACATTTCAGAAATCTATTTATTTTTTTTCTCTTGAAGAAAAATAACCGACTTGAATAGACTAAAGCAGATGTCCCGTGCCACCCTGGGGAGGCACGGGAGAGTTAAGGAAGGGGTGCGGAGTGAAAGACGTGAGGCAAAGATACTGTTTAAGGTGAAAGTGACAGGTGCATGCAGGTGCACTAGAAGCAATGAGACGTTATTGTTGTTTGGCCTGTTGATTTGGCTGCTTATCAATGCCCAATTGCCTCAACTTGCATAAAAAATCTGAACTGTCAAATCTGAACAAACAGGCATGATACACACTAGAATAGATTCAGTGTGACTTATATTTTCAAAGGTTATCGTTATTTCTGATTTCATCATAGATGTCATGAATCCACAAAAAAGATGCTTCTTCTAACCCAACAACTTACCTGTGAATCATCACGTACATTGCAAACAACTACAAATAGCTCATTTGTGCCAACTAGCCCAAATGTAAATAACTATAGGAGCAACAGAGAGGTCCTGAAATGTTGAAACTCTGAAAAACAGCTCACATCTTCCTGTGATTCTTTTTTTTTTTTTTTTTTAGAAAACTAAAGAAGTTTAAAGCCTTGAAACTATTATTCTGATATTTCCACTGCCATTTAAAGAAATGCATTATGAAACTCCTAGAAGTTTCTGCAGAATCATACATTTGAAATAATAATCTTTGTTGGATTTTAACGTAAAAATTACAACATAACAGACAAATTATAGAATATATGACTGTTACTGATATACAAACTCATAACCTCCCCTTAAAGGGGCAATATGTAAGATTTAATGATAGCTCGTGGTGAGGTTGCAGATGACCAAATGAATACCCCTCCGCTCACCCCTCCCTTTCCTAGCGTGTCGGAGAAGCACAGTGGCCTTTAGGAAGCGTAAATGATTCGTATAGTTTCAGGTCACTACAGACTAATGAAAACATAGTTATGACTGATAAATTCCAATTCTCACAGGAAAATTGTAAAGGTTCAGTTAAGGCTCCACAATCTAGGCTAAGTTTAATAACAAAAATGTTTGCATATGTTTCTATTTGCCAATGTTTAATCTGCAACAAATTGCAAAAATACCCTTCAAAAGCAGATGAATATAAACACACACACATGCACACAATGAAACCACTACAAAGACTTTGGCTGGAGCAGCTGATTGACACACAACTCCTTTTATTTAATGTGAAACAGGCATCCATCTGCTGAGAATATCACAAACAAGCTGCAGGAAAGGCTGCTTCAGGGGCTATTATCTCTTTTTATGTTTCTCATTTGTCTCCCTTTCTTTCTGTCTCTTTTTGAAACTCACACATAGAGGCTGATACCTTAATAAACACAGAAAACAGGAGGATTTCACTCTCAGGGCAGAGAGTACTGGACAGATTTCGCTCTGGGCCTGACGACCGTTCAGAAACATGGACCAGTGCTCCAGAAGAATGTGCCAGGAATAGAAAAAAATAATATCATCATCCTTAAATGCCCCGAAGTATTCAACTCTGGACTGTTTTAGGAGAACATATTCTTTGAGCATCTTGTTTCCATGTGTTTCTTGTGAATATATTCCTTGGACTGAGGCACATTTTTAACTGCAAAAGTCTTTTAAAAGTTTTCCTTTTACATGAGTCATTGTTTTGACCCTTGCTCTTATTATTGTTAACTGCTTATTGTGGTATGTAAAGTACTTTGAGGACTGAACTTTTGAGTAAAGTAGAAGGCACAGGTTAGCAGATGTGACAACAGCATATACAAGCACGAATTGAACCAACACATGTGGGTGAAATAATAATTTAAAAGGGACAAACACAACATTGAAAAGGACAAAGAGACTTGAGCAGATTGATAACTCTCAATTATACGTCTTTGTAGTGCGATACTACATTAATCTGTCCTGTATCAATATGTATTTCTCATTACAGCTGACACCCTGAGCAGTGCTGCAAGCTATTAACAAGTGAGCATGTTGCAGGAGAAATGAGAGACCATCCATCCATTAAACCCAACCATATGTTCTGTAGAAGGATGTTTTTATTGACCATTAAGTCCCTTTTCCGTGCACATTCATTCAGAAAGAATGCCACAGCTGCTGTTTTCTGGATTTCTGTTATCCACTTTGTTACAATGAAACCTCATAAATCACACTATTCCTGTGAGATAAGCAATAAAGTAGTGTCATAAGAATTCACAATACATTGATTTGCTCAGATACTTATGAAATTCCCTGACTTTCCATATTTGGATCGCAAAACTCAATGATATCTCATCAATTCCACGACCTCCAAGATACTTGCTTATTTGCAAATAAAGTAATTCTCTAGTTAAAGCGCATGCCGCAAATATTACAGTCAATATAGCAACTATAGTATGTATGCATGCGAGTGTGCCTGTGAAAAAGCAGAGTGTATTTTACGGTGTTTGCCAAGCATGACGGGCACCTTCACTGAATCCCAAGACAGATGAAACTCACACCAAAATGCTGATGACACGAGGCCTGCCGTGGCAGCTGGCAGGGGCCCATCACGACCTCTACTCATTGAGGAAAAACAACCCCAGGGGCTGCTCATCTCCATGTAGAGTTTCACCTGACACATGGAGAACAGTAACGTTACACCGACTACAAACACAATTGAAAGCTTGTTCAGACATGAAAGAATAAAATCACGCACGTGCATGTAAAGCCACACGATAAAATGGAACTTTATGAATGCGAAAGGAGAAATTGGGTTGTGCATTACATTAAACACACACACACACGTCCACGGCCATATTTTCTCCTTTTTAGTTCAGGAGGCTGAACCCTCAGGAGTTTGGCAAAGAAAGATCAGTGCTAATATCTTCTTGCTGACTCAGACGGCTCAGAGGCATACAGGCTAGAAATAAACACTCAATAGACAAAGAAGGCTTGGCACTCTCAAAATGTGACTAAAAATATCAGTTTCTCTGTAGAGACACCTCTTACAGTATGTTTGAGGATGTCCTGCCAGTGCGTGGGAAAGAAAGGCAATGTCAGTCTAACTGTCCACACATCAAAGGTGTCTCATCAAATACTGGCCAATGAATACTCATCGTTCCCACTTCACAGTGGATGATTTTTTAATCATTTGGTGACCTCTGACCTTTCATCTTGTGCCACCATCAGGTGTATGCCCAAAGTTTCTTTTTTAAATTGCAATGTTATTTAATTTATAAAATCTTACCTATCTCAGTACTTGAACAAGATGAGATTACAGATACAAAAATAATCAAACCTTACACTTAATGTCTCCTGAATGAAAAGATGGCAGTGTGTTGCTAGCAGCATAATTATCCACATATTAGGGCTACAGGCCACCCTTATGACACTTGTAGTCCAATAGCAGAGCACTAGTTACATACTTCCTTACACACACACACACACACACACACAGAGCTGTCTTTATCCCCAGTGCCCTGCCACTTCCATTCAATCAAGACCTCAATCAGTGAAACCAATTAACTCAGCGATCTCTCTGACTAAAACCCCAAACTATGCTATCCATCACTTCACCAGTCTGTTTTTTGGACCACACAAGGAATTTACACGAATAAAGAGCCACACAAAAGCACACATCAGTGTTGTCAACATCAGCAACTGCTTTCCTTGCTCCTGGGTCAAGGCCATTAGATCGGACCACCCTGCTGACTGGACTACCATTCAAACTTTCACTGAAACTAAATCCAGCAGGGGCCACTACACAGAAACTGCCCTTTCTCAATCCCACTAGCAAGGCAAAAAAGAAAATGTCAGTGGCAATAACACAGAAGGCAGTCATGTGCTTACATTAAAGAGGGATCTCTAAAGGAAAACTATTTAACTATGAAGGTGGAGTGTTTCCTTATTACCCTGTAAATGGCTAAATTTGTGTGAAAAGCGTTTGCGTGCAAGTAAGCATGGAAGCCACAGAAACGCCAATAAATAAGCAAAACATATAGAAAGTTAAATGTGTATAACATAAAGAAAGAGCACATTTGTACTCCCTCTAACTTTCGACTTTATGAATCTAGGTACTTTGAGTTGAAGATACAGTAGGTTAATAAATATTCAGTCTGGAATAGTTTGGTTTGATCACAAGTCAGCAATTCTAGCACTGTGTTGAGTAGGGTGTGGGTGTGTGGGTGTTGAATTAATAATAAATAAATATTTGTGTTTATGCACCCGTATGTGTGTCTACATTTCGTACGAGCTGTACAACATCAATATGTTTGTCTGAACAGTCCCTTGTTAACATGGATGTGTGTGGGAATTTTAAAATGTGTCTACAGTAAGTGCCTGTGCAGTGTGTATGTGTGTGTATTTGTGTTCAGTGTCTGTATTCAGCAGTGCGTTTGTGCGTGTGTGTGTGTGTGTGTGTGTCCTTAGCTTTTCCCTGACTCAGCGGTTTGAGCGATCCAGAGATCAAAGTGCGGAGAGTTAGTCGAACACTGCAGTGAAGTTTCAGCAGCTGGTGAATAAACATGAGGAGGGACATTTATGCAACGCATACGTACACACATCCCTTTTAAGAAGAGCGGACAATAAACACTGCTGCTGTGCGTGTGCCGCCTGCTGAATCTTGATGCACACACATAGACACACATACACTGTACAGGGTCAACATACATTCATTAAATGCACACTTCTAGAGATTGTTTTTGATAAAAGGTTGAACAAAGTAAGACCAGAAACAGGGCACACATACTGTAGACACATAATAGTGGTGTGCCTGTGTGTGTGTGTGTGTGTGTGTGTGTGTGTGTGTGTGTGTGTGTGTGTGTGTGTGTGTGTGCTTCAGTAAGTGGGACTTAGCTCCTGCCTGTTTGCCTTTTTGCAGAGAGGGCAACAGGGTAATCCTGCGGTTATGAAAGACACACACACACACACACACACACGTTCACACAATGTTCTCACACTCCCTCACGGTCTGAGACCCACCCAACAAACACAAGCCAAAATGAAGGCACACACACACACACAGTGACGGACCCACATACATGCTTATGCAGCTTTTGGCAAACAGTCCACTGATGGATAAAGTGTTATGGACTTCAGCATCAACTCCTGCCAGACGAAACAATAGAGATAACGTGCTACAGGGTAGAAAACGAGAGAGAAGAAAAGGTTTGCGACAGACAGGAGCAAATAAAAATCTCCTTCAAAGCTGATTAATGGTAATTAGCAAGTCTGAAATAAAGCAAAGATGACTTAACATCTAGTGTTGTATTAGTGAAGTGGCTCGTTGCCCAGACAAATATTTGAGAGTGACAAAACACAGACTTTCACCCAGGAGAACGCTGTTAGTGTCCTCTGTGAAACCAAAAGTTAACGTTGACTTTTTGCTTGTTACATGACTTTAAGAAAGTCTGCATGGGCAGTTGTTTTTTATGTCTGCTACGTTGTAATGGTTGTTATGGTTATTCCGTTGTTACATTATTATTTCAACACAAACCATGATCTTATTTCTGACCTTAACCAAGTAGTTGTGTTGCCTAAACCTAATCAATCAACAAACACAGGACATTCACCCAGGAGAGCTTAGTTTGTGTCCCGTGTGAAACCAAAAGTAAACTTTGACTTCATGCTGTTGAGTAACGTTGTCATGCTTCTTCCATAACATTTTGTAAGAAAGTCTGAAAAAGGCGGTTGTTCTTGATTTACGCAAGTTACGGTTGTTACGTTATGTTGTTACGTTACAATTTCAACACAAACCATGATCTTCAAATTCTGTCCTTGGGATGGCAGCCATGTTTGATAACTTTCTTTGTAGAATTAAGTTCATCACTTAGAGCCATGTGAGTCATGTATGGTTTAATTATTTCAATTAAAATTTACACTGCATTTAGTACAAATGAAGGTTCTTTAAATGTGTGACATTAAAAAGTTTAGATTGAATGTTACACTTTGCTAATGGTGCCCCAAACATGTTGACCGTCTTTGTTCAGCAGTGTGTGTCAGGATTTAAATCCTTGTTCCCAGAGACTCTCTGAGCAAAGCACTGACCTAATATTAAATATGTAAGTAGGTTAAATCATAAACACAGCAGCAAACAGCAATTATATGTATTTATATTTTATTCTCATATCCATTGTATAGTTAAAGACGAAATTATATACATCGCATACTACTCACAATGGTACACACACACACACACACACAGTGTGAATCACTGAGCAGTGTAATGACAGGTGTGTCCACGGCAGCATCCCTACTGGTTTGACTAATGAAAGAGCATCCCATCTCTTACCAATGAATTATGCATCACACGTATTACAAAACGCTCCACTGCATAGATTATTACACACACACACACTCTGCATACATGTGTAGACAGACACACACATACATTGCTGACACAACCATAAAAAAATGCTGAAATGAACTAAAAACTCTAAATGGTAAGAAAAAGCATGCGCAAACAACAAAAAAGTGTTTTTTTAAATGTGCTTAATGAAGGTTTTGATTTTAAATAATGTTGATTTTAGCTAAAAATAAATACTTGAGTGTAACTGACTGTATGAATAAGTAAGTCCCTGGTTGGAGAACGATAGAGTTAAGTTTTCTCATATGTCAATAAAGGCCTGAGGAGACCTGTGGAAGATGTGCGTGTTTTCATGTGGAGAGCCTGACCTGTGGTGAGTCCCAGCATGCTTTACGTTATACATTAAGCAAGAGGTTAACGGCGAGGCCATTACCTGCTGACAGAAGTTCAATCAGAGAATACCTGAAATGATTTGTGTGAAAAGAGACAACGCTTTAAGTACTCACACAGATAAAATCAGACAAACAAACTGCCTGTCAGTGTCTCTGCTCATCATTCTTTTAGGTTCTTGGAGGGAAAAAGCAGCCAATGGACTACATTCGTCTTCAATTCAATAGAAAATTAGGCGAGATGCAACAACAAAACATTCTAATAAAAGCTAGCTGAGCTAAGCCAATGCATCGAGGACTGTGGTTATCCTTCACTTGCAATTGGTGAGAATGAGTGTAGGCTTGATGCAGGCTGTCAAACTAACTACTAGATGTTCTGCTAGATGTTAGCCAGCAGCCTTTTAGCTGCTTATCTCATCAACCGAGATAGTGGACTGTATTTTAGTACAGGGGTGAGCACAGGGAGATAATGCCAGAACTATGGCAATTAGTTCATCTACAGGACTTCCTTTAAACCAACTGATGGAGGGAAAAGAAAACCAGTGTGAAGCCTCACAGCGGTCAGTTACGTGCAGCATGTAAGACAATCTGAATTATACTAAGAGCAGCTTCATCTGCACATCTGTAGTGAAGTATTTTTCACCAGTGTATTGGAACACATTTATTAGCTTCCAGAAGTTTTAACAGATGGCCAATGTGGGTTGAGTTTCAGAAAGGCCAAAGAGGCCTACATGTTGAGACTTTGAAGCAATATCGTTATGAAAGACTTTGAGCGGAGAAAACTAATAACTGTCTAAGCTATGTAGATGAAGTGAATGCTTTCTGTTTGTGGTAATAAAGAAAGGAAAGAAAGGAAATATCTGCTCAGGCTTTATTTACCGTGTTATTTGTAGATAGAAACTAACCTTTCATATATCATAAGCAGTCATAATCCATTAAGTTGCCAAACAAACCCATTACTTTGTCAATACATACAGGTGGAATGTGTCAAGCAAGTCCATTAATGAGGACTAGGTACTAGACAGATTCTTGCACTTTGCTTTAGGCAACTATCTGCTGGTAAAATATGATAAAATATACATGTGATGGAAGAGTGTGCTGCCAAAACATGCCAAAAGACCTAGTATAGATTTTTTTATATTAGCATTTCCCCCAAATACGTTCACTACTAAAAAGATAAGTAATTTTCATAACAATGGGATATACAGTGCTACAGTGAGAGAGAGGTAAGCCAGGCCCAAAGTGAGTATGAGTGTTTACATGTTTCGAGAAAGTTCATGTTTTCTAAGTACCGGCACAATTATCTGACAGCAGCATCAGAGGGTCAGAGCCTGCTTTGAGTTCAGGGAATCCATTAAAACTTGAGTAATAGGGAAGCTGAAGAGTTAACTTTTTTACAGTTTACAGGTGTTATGATATCTGAACGTGGCAGGAGCGTGGGAGACTTCACCACAGATGAGTAAAAAATTGTACACTATGCATGTTTGAGTGATGAGGTGACAACTTTATTAAAAAGAAGGTTAAAAGCAAATAACAATTGTCAAAAAAACACAAGTTCATACATGATTGAAAGATCTTTAAAGATGTGTTTATATTTTTAAAGTTTGTGTAGTCCTTTCATCGCTCAGGGAGACTTGATAACTTCAGGAGCCATGAAAAACACTCATGGCTGTTATTGTGAATTCTTTTCATTCCTGAGTCCTGACATTGACATTTTGAAGAAGTAGCCTACAGTGGAGTCGTGGCAGTAGTGTTTGGGAGCATAATACATAATACAGTGAATGAACTTGACAGCACAACAGACAAATGAATGACATGTCAAGAGGAATTTATTACATTTAAGAAAGATTTGGTAAATTCTAATGTAATATGGCACCTACTATAGTAGGTGCCATATTACATTAGAATTTACATGAATTTATATGAATTTATATGAAAAAACCCTATGAAATGGGTATTTAGCCATTTATGTCGAGATTTTGTCATTGCATCACAAATTGAATGTACACCAAACCTAATATCAATGAAGTTGGGTTAAATTTGACTGATTCCCATGTTGCTCATTGACTCCTTTATTTATCGTATCCTGGTTACAACTCTTCAAATATTATTTGCTTTTAAGATAATTTGGTTCCTTTTCTTTCTCAGAGATTGTTCTTTGTGAGTTTTTTCAATGCAGCATAATCTGCTAGAAGCTAAATAAAAGTGTCACACAAAGTGGGCTGAGAAACAACTCAAAACAAAACAAATAGAGGCAGAGGCCCAAAAGTTATTACTTCTAGAGTCAAGCTACACAAACACTAGATTCTCTGATTCCCATCATGCAATAGTGACCCTCTCCCTGGTACTAACCCATGTTTCAAAACACCCCCTCAGGTTGTAAAATAGGCTCCCTGTTATTAATTTGATGTCCGAGATAATTATTGGAGACATAATTGTTTTCTCAAACTTTATTCAGCTCCCTCCAGAGAGCCACAAGCAAGTAAACCGATCCATATGTGTGTATTCAGGGGGGTGCTCCATTAATTCTACTGCCGACAACTCAATGAACTACTGTGAACCTCTTACATCATCCATCTCACACTAGACACCGGCCCTCATGAACTCACCCAGCAAATATCAGCAAAATCAGGTGAAAGAATGTTGCATATAAACAAACACGGCTCTACATTTGATTATAGCACATTCTCTAAACTAGCAGGTCCTTTACACATCTAGGAACCACAACAACAAGCAGGAGCAGCAACAATCACTTCAAGAGATTTAACCATATCAACTGGACGAGGGGTTTGCAGCTGTCCTGTCCTTTTTTGGGTGTATGTTGTTCTCCGCAAAAGAGCGCCACGCTAAAATCCTAATCTACAACGAGGAGCCAAGAAATCCCCTCCTCATATTATCCTGCATGGCACCAGTAGAAAAGTAGCTTAGGACGCAGCATGGGAATATGGAGATAGATAAACACGGGGGAAAAAAGGATGATGGAGGTGAGCCAAATGGAGAAGAGACGAAAGAGGCTTGTGTGTTTTCATGATCTGTGCTGTAGACTGAGATTGTACAGTAGACAGTACAGCAATAGGAACCTATGATGATGAATACATTAGCTGCTCAACATGGTTTAAGAAGATTCAAGGTCACATTGAGGGACTCATCACTGCAAGTTATTCTGTCTATTATAAGCCAAGTTTCCATCCAATTTCAGTGTAAATGTTAAGCAAACCAGCAACGGAAAAGGAGAATGAATGTTTTATGTGCAAATATTACAAGTTGACTCAATGTTTATTGTTTAGAAATCGTGATGGAAATATGGCATTGCCGTTTTCTTTACATATTCATTTGAGAAACATTACTGTCTTACTGTAACCCAGATGAAAAGTTTCATATATGAGTGGTGGTCAAAAGAAAGAATAAACGGTGAGCTTGAGGCAATACAGCGAAAGTTATATTTTTGTTTGGATTTACTTTCACCGGGGATCGGTAGGTATTCAGGTATTCAGGTTTTTTTAAGTGAAAATTGAAAATGTGCATAAAATCATATGCACCTATAGAATCCTAAAAGCATTATTATCTGAAAACAAGGGAATAATTCTGGCACTGCAGTCTATTATTCCATCAAACCAATTTGTTTGAAGAAAAGATCACACCGCTAGAATCAAGAAAAATGACACATGATCCCAAATTTATGAAATAATTTCTTTCTATTGGAAATGGGTAAAAATGATGTCACCGCACAAAAAAAGGACTGAAAAGGTGTATATTTTATCAAACATGCACACATCAACACTTAGCAAATCTCTACAGAACCCCAAAGCAAACACAAATCAGACCCCAAAGCATAGAGCACCCTCATAACCACCAACACGCCCCACCTCCCTCACTACATAGACAATAGCTCGACCTGTTATAGACAACAAACCCAAAGCCATCATTGTCCCAACCAGCTGCGTTGTAAACCCATCTGAATCCTAGAGACAAACCCACGCTTCTGTTGTGATTCATCAGCATTCAACAAAGTAAACAGCAGGGGAAGATTTACCACAATAAAAAAAAAGATAGCTGAAGTGACAGAAAGTTAGAGAAGGAATGGGTGAGAGAGAAATAATGACATGGGGAAAAGGTGAAAGGTCACGGCACACGTAGCGCTGACATAACGGAACGTCCCGTCCTTTCCTGAGCGGGGCCCTCGGCGTTCAAACAACTTTCAACAGTCAAAGGGAGATGCAAAATGCTGCTTCCCCCCGTTAAGACCTGTGTTCACAGGCTTGTGAATGAACCCTGTGTACACGAACAAATGCTGTTTCGTGGTAAAAAACAGGGACACAAAGAAAATAACGAGGATGGAGGCCATTCAGAGGAGGGGCGGGACAAGTGGACAACGTAACTAGAAACAAGAGGCTGAGGGCCACCCTTTAAAAGAATCATGGGAAGTCAGGCTGTAAGGAATCATTTTGACTACCGCATCTTTTCAAAAACACACAGTCATGGACACACACCCTGCGTCCACAGGTGAAGGTCATGGCTCAGAGGAGTGGATGAGAAGAGGGGAAAATCCCACTTAACCATGCAGATGTTGGAACTTTACTCAGATTCAGATAAAAATCAATTCTGTTTACAGTTGCAACGTTTTTTTTCTCTTGTCTGCAACACAGCAGGAAGATCAAATCTAGTGCTGTAACCTGCTGTGTTCAGTCTTAAATGCTTTTAGCATATTTAGGAAATATGCTTATTTGCTTTCTTGCAATAATTAAATAAGCTCTTGTGATTGTATAATAAATAGCTTAGCACAAAGACTGGAAACAGGGGTAACCGGCTAGCCTGCCTCTGTTCAAAGGTAAGAGAATCCGCCTACCAGCTCCTCTAAAGCCTTTGTGGAGTTTTGTCATCACAGACAGACAGACACTCCAGGACGTTAGTGCACACAGACATATCACATAACCCCCGTACAAAAAAACATACCCTGCCATTTGTGCTAAGCCAAGCGGCTAGCTTCATATTTAGCATACAAACATAAGAGCGTGTATTAATCTGCTCATCTAACTCTCGGCAAGTGTGTTTTTCAAAATCTCAAACTGTTTCTTTCAGGAAAACAGTTTGATCCAAATAATTTACCAGACTGACTGCCCAACTCATTTTTTAGGGGTATTCATAGTGCTGCATAGTAGAGATGCACAGATACTGATATTGACCCGATACCGACTCAGATAGCTGGATCAGGTATCTGTGTCAATAGGCCGATCTGGCATCGGATACCATCATTATTATTACACATAAAGGAATAATCTCAGTGACTTCCACACAGTGAGGCATACAGCTTTCACATTAAACACTGGTATCGCATCGGTACTCGGCCGATACAGATAGAGGCATCTGAAAAAAGTCGGATCGGCGCATCCTTACAACATAGCTAATGATTTTGGTGATCTTCTAATCAACATCAGGACAGTTTCCACTTTACAAAAAATAAAAAGACATGTCATTTGCACATTGCCATAACATTTTCCAAGCCAATTCATATTCCTTCCGGTTGCATGTTCCATGAGCTTCCCTCTCAAGCACCATCCTCAGGCCAAAATGTCTTTTGACAGGAGGATTTGTCATGAAATGTGCTGAGTAAAGGCATGCTCCCTTGGGAATGACGCCTTCGCTCACTGATGTCTGTTTTGTAGGACAATGTAACCTCCTATCAAAGTGTATTCAGCTCTTTCCCATGGTCCTCTGCTGTGCTGTTCTGTACTTTTCTGCTGTTGAGGGGAAGCACCAGAACAAACCAAGTCCAAAAGACTCTTTGTCCCCCAGCGTCAGAAAACACACTTGCACTCTTTCCTCCCTTTGTCTGTCTACCTCCTACATACACCCAGCATGAGCATGAGTCTTTCCCCTGTCTTCAGCTTTCAACAATGCTTCATCTCTGTGCCCCGGCCCACACACCAGAATACCACAGTGGGGCGCCGTGAACTTCTCCCTCTATCTGGCTCGTTCATTGTTTGGAACACCCGGTCGCCTCTGTCTCACTCCTCTTTCCTTTATCTGTCGCTTCCTCATCAACAGTCTCTCTCTCTCTCAATCTCCATCCTTTTATCCCTCCATCTCTTAAATTGGTGACCTCACCCCAACACCCACATTAGAGTGACTTCATCGGGCAGCAGCAGCTGCAGTCAAGGCCGCAGAGCAGAGTGTTGGTGTATGGGGATGATTAACACCGCCGCTGTGTCTGGGACACCAGGGTGAGACTGCCGAGAGGAAACTTCTGGAAGATGTCAACCACCTCAGGCTCTCATCTCGGGCACGTACTCCTTCAGAATCCGCATCTGCGAATTTAATTTGTCGTCAGCATCTACTGAAGAAATGCCCACTTGTGTTGTCTGAGAGGTGAGAGCGGTGGGACTGTTCACGGCACTATCAAGTCTCAACATGGCCACCAAAGATAACATTTTGTCCATATTCTTTTCACAAGAAAAGCGGGGGTTTGTTTTGTGGAAATAAAGCTTTGAGATCTGGAGTTTGCATGGAGGTTGGTTTGCTGATTGGTAGAGAATAAAAAAGTGCCAAATGGAGGAAAAGTGTCTGGTGAGGAGACGCACATATCTGTGAAGCAAAAGAGCCGGACATTTTTCTCAAGAGTTGATTTCTGCACCAAGAAATCCAGAGAGAGACAGGAAGAGATTGCTTTGTCGGATCTTGTCTGTAACTGTTAGCTTGTCTGAAGGGTTACAGCAGATTATTTGTTTGGGCAGTCCTGGGAGGAAGGTGGTCAAGAGCCTAAATGAAAGGCTCCAGATGAGGTTTCGAGTGGTTTGGGTGTTTTACAGCTCTGCAGTGGGTCTTTGTGGTTACTTCAGATGTCAAATTTTAAACGTGACTGTATACATTACATGCATCACTTTGAGCTCAGGGTTCCCCCCCCCCCCCCGTTTCCTTTTTTGGAAAAATCAAGAGCGAGTGATGATAAGTCCACCAGGCTGAGTAACTGATTGGCCACTAAGAGGATCTCACTTGCATGGAACAGAGATATACTCATTTTAATGTGTCTTTTGCCGACTGATTCATCCATATACATTTAATTTTGTTAAAAACAGCCATATACAAATCATAGAGCTGGTATGATAAAAGGTAAATGGATCATGAATGGAATAAATGGAAAAAAGGAAAACTGTTTAGACAGATAGAGACTGCCATCTGCTGGACATTATACAAATTACATTTATCGTAGAATATCTTTGCCAGCCTGCTCTGTCTACATATACTGTGTATATTATACATCTGCAGAAAGATATTGTAAGACTGCAGACTTGACTCAATGTCAACAGGCTTAAAATCTAAGTAGGTATCTTGGGAGCTGAGGGAGGAGTAATATAACATTTGTTGTATCATTGTGGGGAAACAATTAATAACTAATAGCTCGGGACCGTTTTTAGTATCACTAAAAGTATCACTGAGTAACCAAACATGACTCTATGCATCAATACAGGTTCATAAGATATTTGTTTTATTACATGCTTTGATTTGAAAACGTTTTTACAAAATTGAGTACATCACATATAGATCGATGGACATTTTTTTGTTGTCAAAAAGGCATCGGTATGTTCAAGATTGTCAACTGCTGTGATAGTAAACTAATTTATCCAGAACTCCTTCAGCAAAGCTTCATCACAGTTTGTGTGTGTATGTGTACATAGGTGTGTGTGTGTGTGTGTGTGTGTGTGTGTGTGTGTGTGTGTGTGTGTGTGTGTACATAGGTGTGTGTGTGCCTTCATGCATCTGTGTGTGTTGAGAGATGCTGGTGCAGCCACAGCACTGTGTTGAGGAAGCAGTCGGCCTGCGTGTCCACTCTGGACAGAGAATGCCCGTCTTCTGGAAACCACAACAATCTGGATGGACAAACAGAACGATGCTGAAAAAAATCTGTTTTAATAATCACAATCTTTGTCTTGAAGGGGGGGGGGGGGGGGGGGGGGGGAATGACAAGTCTGTCTGTTGCCTTGATCAGATTGTCCAGGTTTGTTTATTAAGTGCATTTAATGTTTGCTCTGCTGTACCTGACAGGTGAAGCTCTGCTCTTCAGTGCTTTATAGAGCTCCAGACCCTGGTGAGGAGACACTCGCCTGTCTCTGGCCCCCAGCATCAGTAACACTGGAGCCTTGATCTACAAACAGACACACAGAGATAAACACACCGACATGAAACCAAGTGTGTGTCAGTAGAGCGCAGATCTCCTTCCAGGTGTGTCTGTAACAACATCTGCTGTATTGTTTGATTGAATGAATACAAACTACAATTGTCTAACCGACTCTAGACCGCAAGCGTATCATATGGATTTTCAACTTGCATGTCTCATGGAACAGTTTTGCTCTCATTGTGATCATTGCAGCTGTCTGCACCGGCTTCGTGTCTCAGCTTTGTCTCAAGGGCGTAACCGCGATCTGAAGCGTTTTAAGCTTCAGGTCTATTTTTTACATTACGTGCGCGTTCTCCAAAACCTACGGCTGGCGGAGATAATAACTTCTGGTTTAAGAGTGTGTTGGTTATTATCTCACCAGTACGTTATGATTAAAACACTGTATTTAAAGTTGGTGTGTGTCTGACCTGAGCAGCATGTGTGATGGGTGACTTCTCTAACATGGCAGCCAGGGCTTCAGCAGTGGGTATCTGGTCATACGAGTACTGAAGCCCCACACTGGTGTAACGCCTGAAGACACAGAGAGAGGATAAAAACATTAAAGTGGTTAGGATGTGTTGCAGTGGCGCTAAAGCTCATGTGTGGGTGTGTGTGTGTGTGTGTGTGTGTCTTACCAGTCTACTATGTCACTGGTGCCCAATAAAGTAGCAGCATTAATGACAGGGTTCCTGGCCGCGCACGCTCTGTAGAACTCAGGGTACTGACCGACCAGATGACAAGACAGGAAACCCCCGTGAGAACCACCGATCACAGCCAATCGATCGGGGTCAAGGGCGATGTCTCTCTGCAGCGCAGTAAGCATGGCGGTCTGGGCAAAGACAAATTATTTTCAATTCCAGGGTGACAATGACCTTTTTTATGGATATACACATGACTGACAAAAAAAAAAAGTTTGTCAGCCTTCTTCGACCTGCCAGCAATCTCTCTAGTCCGCGATATTTAGAAATCTCAAATATTTCACAGATTCGTCTTACATACTAGTTTTTTTTGCCAACCTCACTCTATCCAGGACTGTGTTAGTCAGTACCTGCACATCTTTTACATCTTGGCTTCCGATCTGACCGATCAAGGATAAAATGCTGTCCTGGCCGAACCCCGTGGATCCCCGATAGTTCACTAGATAGAGAGACAGAAAGAGGGAGAGAGAGGGAAGACGTCTTAATGAGAAAGAGACGTGGAAAAGCCTTTGATCATGTGGATTGAGCAGAATTTCTGTTTCAGTTTTTTACTGATTTTCACCAAAGTAAAAATAGATTTTCTTTAACTGATTTTACATACCCTCACACAAAGAAGACACAGCACACTTTTAGAGTAAACTAAATGCAAATGAGCGTCCATCTCCATTTCAAGTGTAAGTATGCCAGTGTGTGTGTGTGCGTGTGTGGGTGTGTGCGTCTGAGAGGAACAGAGGGATCTCACCCATGAGCACAGCAAAGCCGAGTTTAGCCAGTCCAGCTGTGGTGCAGTTCCACTCTGCTGGGAACTGGGAGTGAGGGCCACCTGGAGGAGCAAACAAACATTAAAATAAAACCATAATATAAATCAAGCAAAATGTTTCAATATATTTCCATCCTGGAAAAGAGAAGTCAACACAGACAAGTAAACACAGACCGTGGATAAAGACGACCAGAGGTATCTTGGCTTCATTGGGGGGACGAGACGGTTTAACCAAGACAGCCCCGAAGTCTAAACCAGCTGATGAGAGAGAGGAGAGAGACATCATAGCGAGGTTCATATTAACAGAGTGAGTGATCTTCATCATTTTGATCCACTGTTTGTTTGTGTGCGTGTGCGTGTGTCTCATGCTCACAGTAGTGTGTGTTGTCCTCCTCTGGTGGAGGTGTAACATCGAGAACTGTCCAGTGGAAGTCAAAGGTCATCATGGGCTGCTGCAGGGTTTGCCAGGTCACAGCCTCACCTGCTGAAGGGAGGAAACCCACCCTCTGCAAACACACACACACACACATACACACACAATCACATGTGGTCTATTAAACAAAATATATAAATACATTTTAATCTGAATGATCTTGTTTAACAATGCAGTAAACTGTATTGTAGCATAATACTTGTGTTGCCGTGCAGTCTGACCAGAGTGGGAGGTGTGTTAGGGCTGGAGCAGCAGACGACCATCAGGTCCTTCTGGACTGTCAGCAGCTTCCAGCTGCCATAAGCTGGAAGATCAGAGAGACCTGCAGAGAGGAGGCAACAACAGAGACGGGAGTAAAGACAGAAAAAGAAGTGATGAAGACACAGAACACAGTAGAGGCACAATAGACGGAACATAACAAAGAGATAAAGATCTGGTCAAAGTTTTTAAAGGGATTTTGAAATGATGTACCCGTATTAAATGGAACGCGTATTTATTGATGATATTATGTCCAGCAGTATATCCAAATCACAGATGTAGACGGCATGCAGGAGATGCATTTGAAATAAAATTATTTTACTTTGGATAGTTAAATTGTCTTAATTGTAAGTCTACTTTACCAGCAACATTATGCTCTTGCTATAAAACCTACATCTGACCTACAACTATCGTTACTACTGTGATGAAATGCAGTAATCCATAAATTGTATTTGTCGTTCATTTTGTGTCACCTTTGGCGCTCAGAGCATGCTCCTGTGGGGTTTCTGCAACTTTTGACTAATATTTTGAAATTCCTTGATACTATTTTGGTGGCAACATTACACCTGTTGGTGTTGTCGTACCTTCCTGTTTTCTCTTGTGCTCCTGATGATGAAGATACAAAGGTGGAGGAGGATCAGGAAGAAGAGGAGAAGGAGGAGGAGAGTGAGAGTCAGAATAAGGGGGAGGAACTGGAAGTGAAGGAAAAAGACAAGGGGGAGGTGGAAAAAGAGGGGAGACGGGAGTATGAGGAAGACACGATGACAGAGTAGAGAGAGGAGCAGCGGGAGGAGGAGGAGGAAAATGAAAATGAAGAATAGCAGGAAATGGGGGAGGAAGAGGAGGCCAACAGGGCAAAGGAGGAGGTGAAAGCAGAGGAGAGAGGAGAGGATGAGATAGAGGAAAAGGAGGAGGAGGAGGAGGAGAAGGGAAAAGAAGAGATGGAGATGAGGACAGAAGAGAGGGAGGAGGAGGTGGAGGAGAGGATGGACTCTTACTATCAGAGAGGGAGGTAACTTTGTTTGATCTTCTGTCGACCATAAAGAGATCCTGAGAGAGAGAGAGAGAGAGAGAGAGGGGGGGGGGGGGGGGAGGAGGGTAGGTGAGTTATGGAAAGTATGTATACGAGGTTGTGATGAACACAAAATAATAAAAAAATATATTAACAAAAGGTCGGGAAGTGTAGGTATTTTAATTTAAAGGAATAATTTGACAATTTGGGAAATAATCTCATTTGTTTTCGGGCCGAAAGTTAAACAAGAAGACTGATACCACTCGAATGTCTGAGTTGATTCGCTAAGCTTAGCATGAAGACTGGAATGAAAGGAAAACAGCTGGCCTAGCTCTGCTCAAAGTTAAGAAAATCCACCAACCAGAACCTCTTAAACTCACTCATCAACACAAGCTGGGATTTTTACATTTCGGCTTGTGTACCGATGTCACAAATCAGATAAAGCCTGTTAATTAGTGATTAGAGTCAAAGTATTCCTTAAATATGAGGTTTTTACCTTCCAGTTTCTTCGGGCGCTGCTGAACACCACTCTCTGACCGTCTGCAGACCAGCAGCAGGGTGGCAGAGCTTCATACACACCTGCAAACTCACCTGAAACAAAGTGACATGGATAGACTTCATCTTTTAGCTTTGATTATTTATATTTTTGAATGCTGGTCTTCCATCGAGCACTCCATCACTCCCCACATCAGCTCTTTTATCCTGCTTTGTTAAGGGCTTCACACAATTTAATGCATTTTTGTAGGACGTGCCAAATCAAGCAAACATAGACAGTAACTGCAACACTGCACATTTAGCAGGTATTCATCATAATGAACATCTTAATTTAGCATGCTAACATCTGCTAAGTACAGCTGACGTTGATGGGAACGTCATTACTTTTGCCCGATGACTGCACAAGATGAAGAATCTGAGGGTGACCAAAGTTGCTGCAAGTCAAGCTGAGGGAAGCATGAATGTGTGTAATAAATATCCAATAGTTACTGAGACATTCCACTCAAAACCTCAACTGTCAACCTCATGGTGGCCCTAGAGGAAGAGAGGATCACCAAAGTCAGCAGGAACATGAACGTTTGAACCGACATTGCCACACCGCTAGTGTTACAGTATGTAACCTACCAGTCTGTGGTGTGTTGACAACGTCCAACAGGGTGGACGTCCTCCCGCTCCTCAGGTCCAACTGTGGAGGAGTAACAGTCGCTGTTAACAGAACGAAAACAAATACACACACATCGACACGGATACACACACACACAGATACACACACAGTGCACCTGCTGCAGACTGAGGCACTGATTGTGAGGTCCAAACACTCGACCCTGCAGGTAGATCAGCGTGGACCCGTCTGGACTGAGCCTGGGACAGGACACTGACAAGTTGTCCCCAGACAGACACTCTGGTTTGGAGGGAGGTAGGAAAGTTCAGTCATCGAAGGAGCAGAGAGTGTGTGTGATTCATTAACAAAGACACAGAGACGAATGTGCTCACCACAGTTTCCACCCAGGTCCAGCTTGAATAACGCTGACCTGGAACAGAATTATAAGAGTGAGAGACACAAAATGAAACTGTAATGTCCACTGTTGAGTGTGAGCCCTGCTATACAAAAACTTTATTCTGACACTTCTTCTTAAACTTAATGCTGAACATTGTTACTGCTCAATCACTGCTGTTCTCCATTTTCCTTTTCAGTTTGGATTCAGCACATCTCACACATAAGAAGATGACCTCCCCTGCCACCAACATGCTGTAACAATAACAACAATGATTGACTGATATTTTTATGTAAATGTGGCCATTTTTAGTACTTTTATATACGGTATGTATTTTAAAAAAAGAAGAGTAATTATTATTTTCACAACAGACCAATGGTGAGTTAAGTGTTTGGGTAAAAGGAAGACTTAGAATAAGTAATGTGCCGCTATCATTTATGTCATTTTATTTCTGAGAGCTTCTTTTGTACTTATCCAAATCAAAACTTGTGATTTTTGGATATGTAGATAAACTTTCCTCCACATTGTTTTTGTTTATTTCGGTGCTTAAGTCGCTGTTGTTTTTCATGCTGACTGGCTGAATCAGAAGACAAAGCATCAGTCTGACCTGCGGTTGGAGCAGAACCGCAGTCCGAGTCTGAAAGGTTCGTGGTACCAACCGACAAGAAACACAGACTGACTGCCGGGAGCCCACAGAGCCTGGAGGACAACACACAAACACACACACAGTGTTATTAAAGACGCCATTTACACTTCGAACCAAAGGCCCGATGAATTCACACTTGACCTGCACACACTAGCGGTCCAAAAACATAAAGATCCTGTGGTGTCAGATGAAGTAGCTGAAAGCCTCTCTGTCCTCACCTGTCCAGGTGAGACATCACGCGGGACGCCCTGCAGGACGCTGACGGAGCCGCTCTGCAAATTCACCACACAGATCACCGGGACGCTCTTATTGGTCAGAGACTCACCCCAGTCTTCACAGTACACGCTCCTGTCCTGTTTGGGCACAATAACACACATAGACAAATAAGTGGCTTGCACACATTAACATGTTCCTGTGTAGTCAACAACATTAATGTCTTCTCTTTTTTTGGGCTTAAGAATTTATTCTTCAAAATGTTCTATCCTTCTGATGTATTTACAATCTGCATGTTATTGATTTGAATGCACATAAAGAGCATAATCCATCGGGTGCATGTGTGTGTAATACCTTCCTGCATGCAGATTCCCCATCATGTGTTTCTATTGATGTGTTCTTAATCTTCTCAGCTACATACAGCAGTTTGTTCTCACACTCCGACCATGACAGACAGCCAAACTGGGCTGGAAACGGATGATGCGACAGTTATGCTTTGGTATTTTTTTTGGGTGGTGATGCATCAGATTTCTTTCTTGTCGGAGGAAACAAGAACCAACGCGTGTAAAAAAAAAAAAAACGTGAAACGTCCATCTCACCGTCGTCGTACACTCTGCCGTGTTTGTTGAGAGCAGTCAGGTTGAGGCACTTGCTGAGGCCGTGGCGGTCCCATATCTGAACAGCAACAACCAAAAACAACAACGGTCTGTCAAAATGCTCGATCGTTGATCTCACAGAGGATGCTGAGGTCTGTTTTTCTCACCTCGAGGAGCTGGTGGCCACTTGTTTCCCTGATAACGGCCCTCAGGCCTTGAATGGGAGACAGTCCACTCAGCACCCTGAATAGCAGGAGAGAAATAAAACCTCTCGATCGAAGACAAACTCAACAACAGGCTGAAAAGCAATGTTTCACTGGTTAAAAGTATAGTTGTTTTACTTTGTTGCACCTGTAGCTACACAGTGATGCCCCGCTTCCTCACGACTGCAGCAAGGTGAGAGGTTAAAGCAAAGACATGACTCAACCCCAAAATGGCCAGCAGGTTTTTTGCCAATTATCTAATATTTCCTGACAATATTTTTGTCAATATAAGTGCAGATGGTCTGAAAGAATGAATGGTGGGACATTTAATATTATTTTACAAAATTCAATAAATGAAAACCGTAAATGCAGAAGTACGTGCGGTACTTTCGTCATCAATGACAAATATGACCACATTTTCATATGTGATGCTGCTCAGACCTTATATTCAAGCAGCAGCAGCAACAACAATATGATGAAGAAGTATTACATTTAAAGTAGGAATAAATCTGCCTTTACTCAACAAATGCCAATAACAAGATCTTAGTGAAATCTCAATGGGTTTTAGGGTTTAAATTTACAAAACATGAGCTTCCTGTTGAATGCGAGGTCATTCACTTTCTTTCTCATAGTATTTTGTGTGTGTGTGTGTGTGTGTGTGTGTACTCACTCTCCAGACACAGGTACACAGGGTCCCGGTGGAAGGACAGTCCTGATGCTCTTGTGGTCGTTGCTGTCTGTGATCAGAGTCCACTGCTGCGAGTAGCGAAGTCTTGAGCCTCGGACCAGGTCGCTCTGACTCCACTCTGAATGTGAACGTGGTGAGAGGTTTTCCAAGATGGGTTGAAAAAAAAAAAAAAAAAAAAGATTTGATTATGTTTATTGTTCAACTTTAAAATGCCAAAGACATATTATTGCACCTCTGTAATAACTGGAGGATGCTCGCAAAAAGTATTTCCTGCCATAACATTATGTAATGTTATGAGAAGCTCCACTTGTGTTCTGGATCCAATCTAATCTGATCTTGTTCGGTCTTCCAGCTGTCTCCGTACTCATTGCAGAAATCATTAACTCCTTAACCTCTGCTTCAGACCCCTGAACACTCAAACTGGCTGCTGTCGCCCCATTCCTCAAAATACCTGGACTCAACCCTGATGTCATGAGTCATTTCAGGCCCATCTCCAGTCTCCGTTTTTCTGTTACAAATGTTGGAACGTGTTGTCGCCTCTCAACTAACAGCCGAGCTACACTGATGACTTCCAGCTCTACATCTCCACTAAATCCATCCCCACTGCAGCTCACTACACTCTCACCAACTACCTCACAACATCGTCCTCGCCGTTGCTTACTCCACTCCGTCTCACTCCCCACACATCCACAACCTCAGAGTTATTTTCAACTTCTCCTTCGAACACGTCGATGAAATCACCAGGACACATAGTTCTCTGCTCATCACTTTCCTTCATGGGGCGACACATCCTTCTCCACAGCAGGCCCCTCCCTCTAGAACTCTCTCCCCAAACACAGCCGAGAGTGCGCCCGCCTGTCATTCAAATCACACATTTAAAACTCACCTTCTTAGAGCTGCTTTTAACGTGCGATTCATGTTTTCTACGGTGATTTTAACTTATGTTAAGTGTCTTTGAGTACTCTGAAAAAAAGCTCTATAAATAAAATGTATTAATAAGATAAGATAATCATGTATTAGTCCCACAGCGGGGGACATTTGCAGGATTACAGCAGCAAAGTGGACAGTGCAACAAGAGACATTCTATTTAACATTTAAACAGCCATACTTGTATAACTTTGCTTGAATCAGTGGAAATTGGTGGTGTTGAACCCACAATCCAACGTAGTGTTCAATATCCAGTCAGGTACAACAGTCATGTTGATCGGTATTCTTCCAGGGAAACAGATGGTTTACTCTGTAAACCCTTTTAAACCCTTAAGACAAAGATCACTGTCGTCAGTAGCAGGGTGCCTTTGACAGCAGGTGGTCACGAAATGCTGGCGGTCGTAGTCATTCCCACAGGGACGTGGGAAATAGATAGGGAAATGGGGAATAGATTCTTACAGCTATGGTGTAATTATACAGCATTCGAAGGAGGTATTTTCATACCTACAAATAAATATTGCATATCGCGCAGTATACAAACTTAATTCAGACCGTGAATTAGAAAGGTTCGATGCTGTTTGTCCATATTTTCTCTTTGTGTGTGACACTGAGGGGAAGTTCAACATGTAATAGCTTCATGCTTCAAGAGGACAGTTTTTCTTTCATCATACTCTGTTTAAAACAGTATATCACTGTTTTTCATTTACATTACTGCAGATCATTTTCCAAATAACCCCGTGTGGTTTCAGGTTTCTGAATGTGTCTTTTCTTATTTTTTGGGGGGGGTTTCCATTCATTTCCAAACAGTAAGAAACAAATCAGCAGACATTTGTAATCCATCCCACTGAAGTGCCACCATATGTTTGGTAATATGGTTTTCACTGTTGCCTCTCATCAACAGCAAAACTCACAAACATTAGTGCAAACCAGAGGTGCAAACACAACAGGTGAGAGTGAGAGTGAGAGAGAGAGAGAGGGGGGTACACCTACAGCTCATCTCTGGGTAACAGTACAGTAGATTACTTCACTAACACCCCGATCAGACCACAGCAAAATCACCTGGACATACCAGCACCCAATCATGAGGTACTGCATGGCAAGCAGAAGGACGATACCCACTAATTATCAAAATTCAAAAGAGAATATTTAGATTTTATAACCACCTAAAAGATAGTAACCCACAACAAAGCCCTAAACCACAGATTGAAATGCAGCAATATGCCAACACAGCAGCAATATGTGTGAGCTGTTGTGACAGGAAAACAGCGTCCAATAGAATAAAACCAAGACTGTCAGGATTATTGCAATGACCATTTGCACTGTAAATAGACATAACACACTGTACAGAACACACACCTTTAAATAGGCTACATTTCTTTAAAAAATGTTTGCAATAGTTACACAGTTCTTATTTGTACTCATATTCTGTAGCTGCCATGTCCACTTTAGTTATATGTATGTAGTTGTATATCTTTAAGAGTTTCAGAAAAACGTATTTGTATTTCTACTTTTCATTATAATGTTGTAATGTTACACCCCTCTGTTCACGCATTTCTGTATGCTAGATTTCTTTTTTTGTCGTTCACACATGACCGTATGTTCCCCATGCCAATAAAGCTTCTTAGAATTGAATTGAAAGAGAGAGAGAGAGAGAGAGACACCTGCAGTCACGGTGCATGTCCGGAGCTCCGGGAGCTGCTCTTCTCTCACGTGGGCAGAAACAGGCGCAGGGAAACGGCTGACCTCTCCGTACACCCCGGTGACCTGTCCGGGCTCCATCTGGGTCCGCTGCCGTAGACGCGCACTGAGCTCACATTAAATCACCAACCTACCACACTAGCACGCTCCACACGAGCAGCTCGGACAAGCGCAAACTCGTGCACCAAGCAGAAAAGTTACACCGTTAGCAGCTGCTCGGAGGGTTAAAATAGTCGCGTGGCTCAGTTTACAGAAGTTGCGGTCATGAATGTGTCCACAATACAAAAACACAACGGTGTTTGCTCTACCAGCGCCTCCATGTTGAAATCACGAACGGACGATACCACTTTGGCTCCGTTTGGAGGGGTGTAGTAGAGAAAGCTGACAGCACGGCGGCAGCGGACGATCACAAAGATAGTCATTCTTGATTTTACTATTACCGATGAAATAGTAATACTAACACAAATTATAATGTCATTACAGTTTACTTCTTGAGAAATGAATAACGAGCGAGTCAGCATGTTTATATAAGTCCTCCTGCACATAGATTTACAAAGACTGGGGCTCCATCGACAGATTAACAAACAAGCTAAATATATTACATTCTAATTACCAGGTATATTCTATAGATATCTATAATATAGATAGAATTAAATTTGATTTCAAAAGAGAATTATATTGTACAAACATAGCACAAAAAGTAAGGAAATTTGTGTTTGGTAGATTATTTCTTTGTTGTAACTATGCTTCTTGGCAATAAATCGTATACTGTTGGAAAGCCTGTTTATTTCCCTTACAAATGGTGCCACATTTGTAAGGAACATGCATTTGTGGGATGAGCAGCAGAGCTGAGTATGTGGGTTGCGCCCATGAAAAATTTGCCAAATCTTCTCTGCCAATGCCAAACAGCTTATTCTGCCATTGACTCTCGTTTGGTGTTGTTTGGTGGATTGGATGATTGAAGTCTGAAGAAACAAGACATATTGACAATTTAACAATTTATTCATTTAAACAAAGCATGGATCTCTCAGAGCGATCAAGGTTTATTGTGTCACTAATCGCAAGCGGGGGCTAATTGTGTGTGAGGACAGGGTTTTGAGGGAAACAATTCAAAATCTGAAAGTGGAATCAATAAGCAACGCTCTCAAATCAAAACATGCTTTTGAATAAAGATAGGATAAAAAGCACCAGAGTTCTTCCCCCTGCGTTATGTGCCATGTGGTGTGTCAGATTTACCTTTTGTATACAAACAGAACCACTAAAGCTGGTTGTCTTTTGTATGTTTAATCAAGTGTACCTTCAGAGCTGACTTGTCCCGAAATTTTTTATCACAAACTGAGCAACTGAAAGGTTTCTCTCCTGTGTGGATTCTCATGTGTGTCTGTAAAGATGAACTCTGGTTAAAAGATTTCTGACAAACTGAGCAGCTGTAAGGTTTCTCTCCTGTGTGGATTCTCATGTGCTTCTGTAAATTTGAACGCTGGTTAAAAAATCTCTGACAAACCGAGCAGCTGAAAGGTTTCTCTCCTGTGTGGATTCTGATGTGTTTCTGTAAATCTCCATTACAAATGAAACCTTTCTCACACACTGAGCAGCAGTAAAGTTTTTCTCCTGTGTGGCCTTTCATGTGTCTCTTTAAAACTCCCTTACAAGTAAAACATTTCTCACACACTGAGCATCTGTAAGGTCTTTCTCCTGTGTGGATTCTCATGTGTTGCTTCAGATCTGCAATCTTGAGAGTCGTTTTCCCACAATCAGAGCATCTAAAACGTTTCTCACCAGCACTACATGTTGAACCACTGATGGAAACTTCATCAGGTTTCAAAGAGCTTAAACCTGACTGAGGTTCTCTGTTATCAGTGACAAAAGAGTCTCCAGTCTTCTCATCAGTATCTGGTCCTTGATGTCTGTCTGGATCTGAGTTCCTGTATGGTTCTGGTCCTCCACAGTCCTCTCCATCAGCTTCTGTCTCCATCTGTTCAGTTTGTCTTTCATGAAGCTGTGAGGACTGAGCTTCCTCTTCATCATCTTCACTCTTCACAAGAGTGAATGAGAACTTGACATCAGCCTCCTCCAGTCCTTGAAGCTGCTCACCCTCCTGACTGGTCCAGAGTTCCTCCGGTTCCTCTTTAATGTGTGGGGGCTCTGGGTCCTCCTGGTCCAGACTGGAGCTCCACTCCTGCTGCTCAGAGGGAACCTCTTCCTTAACCACCAACAGCTGCAGGACATCTGCAGGAAAACAGAAAACACACACAGAGATGTTACAAAGAAATGTTAGTATTGAGCAAATAGTCTCCTGTACATACACTTTTTTTTCCTGCCATCATTCCCTCTTACACTCCCTGTGCAGTTACCAAGCAGACATAACGACACAAATTGTAAAGACACAACGCACCAGCAGCAATGAGGTCATCAATAGTCACATGGCAAAAAAGTCAACTGTGGGCAGTTATAGTTGACTAATGTACGTAAACCTGCCAACAGTGGATAGAACCTTCAGAAGCAGCCACAACATAACCGTGGACGTGCATCATAGGTGCACTTAGTTTCTAAACCAATAGCACTCCACCTTGGTAGTCCGCCGTAGAGAACATCCATGTAAAGATGATGAAACTGAAATGTGACAACAATGACACAATCTGAACTAATAAACTTCGTCTAGAGACTGCTCTCATGAACTAGACGCTCTCAGGAACAGAAATGTTTTCTGTCATATAGCTAGAAGCTGAGAGAACAGATCAGAAGAAGAAGAAAAAGATTAATTGTAACCGAATCTCACTCCAAACTAACTTATAAAGTTAGCAGCCGTAGCACAAACAGTGTTTGATAACTGAGAGAAGTGAACCAACCTGCTCTTTGTTTCCGGACTTCCGGGTTGAAAACAGCGTCCAGTAGTTTCCGTTGTCGCTCGTTCTCCTCTTTTGTACGATAAAGTTTTTCCTCGTACTCTGCTATCGTTCTTTCAAACAGACCAAATATCTCTTCAGCAGCCGCAGTTAGTCGCTGGTTGACTAAAGATCTCAGCATTTGGACTTGAGACATTTTCACTAAATCACAGAAACGTTTCCTCCAGACAAACGAATCGTTAAAACGGTTTGCTCACTCTGACCTGCGCTGTTTCTTGGTTACGTTCGGGTCCGTCCACCTCCTGCTAGCATGCTAACTTCATTAGCTCCGTAGGACACCAGGAGACAATCCGGACGTTTTAAATTAAGCGAATCAACACAGAGTCCACTCGGTTCAAAGCATTTGTACTTTCGACATTTTCACACAACGACAGAAACACTGTTTACTCTCCATTAAACTCTGACTAGCGCTGTGTTGCTAACTTCCGGTCCCCGTCGGTCTGTTTCCATCTAGCATGCTAAGCTAACTTCAATAGCTTTGTAGGCTACCGGGAGATGAGTCAGAGGAAAAGCATCCAGAAAAAAGGTGAAGAGCTAAGAGTCCATTCAGACATGTTTATCCAGACATACAGATGGAGCTAACTGATACTTTCTCCAGCAACGCCGAGATCCTCCTGGTGTCACTGGCACCGCAGTAGCTAGTCTGTGGCAAGCGTCAGTCAGGACTCAGGTGTCACAACAGCGGCACGCGAGCAGCTCGTCAACTGTGTGAGCGACAGCTCAGCTGCCGTAAATCAGTTTTATCATCATTTATCATAGTATGGATTTTATATTATACATTTCACTTCATAATATATTACACTTATATCCCATAATATATATATAATGTACCAGCCTTTTTTAAACTTAATTAAATTTATGTTTTACAATTTTTAACATGTTATACCATCACTGTTACTTTGAGGAAACTACACTGTAGACTAAGCACAACACTGGTGTTATTTTTCCACCAGAAATAATTGTCCTCAGTGATGGTCGGAGAGAGGACTGAATCCATCCTCAGTTTGAGTAGATTTAATTTTCTTTAATAAACTGTCATACTCAAAGACTATAAACAGTGGATGTTACAGGTCCAGCCTTTCCCACAACGGATACAAACTAGTGTTTAGCTTGCCGCTGTTGTGACACCTGACAGACGCTTGACACTGTCGGTAGTCACACTCGCTGTCTCTCGAGATCCGAGTGTCTGCTAACTAGACCGCAGTTGTATGAGTGAGTGTTAGTTTTAAACATTTCAGAACTTAATATTCAAATCAATATCTACAAACTATGACAGAGTAAAATCTGCAAGCTGTGGAAGCTAAATTCACAGCAATGAGCTGTTCCAATTTGTATCTTTGCTCGACTATCTGACAGACTATAAACTACAGGACCTTGTGTCCTATTACCGAAGTTTTATTATTTAATTAAGTATGTTTAACATTCACCATCATTCTTAAATCTCTCAAACTTCTGCTTTTTGTTAAAAATTCTTTTTCCAAATTTAGTTTGTCATGTCTGTGCATCAAGCCAACTTTGACTTTTTCTTCAGGTTATCATAGTAAAATCTCATTACTTTCCATTTTAAGATAATAATCCAATTAAATTCAATATTTGCATTAACATTTAATTTCCCAGCTGATCAGTAATTACAGATTACATAACACTTGTTTAAAGTACTGTTGTTTGTCTGTGTTGATTGTTATGCGCCATCCACCATGTCAAATTCCTTGTATTTGCAACATAATCTGGTGAAATAAAGTGTTCCGATTCTGAATTCACCAAATTCCAGTCTTACCAGGACAGAAACAACCACCATCTCCTCACAGAACGACATTTGTTGACATTACAAAAGACAAAAGAAACATGCTTAAATAATCTTTATTTCACTTGATCCATCTTCTGTCCATGTGCCGTAACACCGGAACCCCTGATGAGTCGGTTTGGTGCTGCTGTAGCATGTCCAGGGGGTCAGACCCGCTTCAACAGCACAAACTGTGAAAGCTGATGAGAGGTTTTCACCAAGGTACTGAAATTCCCAGGCAACCGTTAAGTGTCATTTTTAAATGAAGTATAACCAAAAACAGCTGACACCATTACAAACAAAACCGTTCAACATGTGAACAGCAGCTTTGGTTAGTGGCCTGTACGTATTTACTGCTCATCAGAGGAAAAAAATCATTCAAATGTATCTAATGATTCAAGTACACATCTTACCATAAATCCCTATGCAGTCTATCTGCAATGCATGCACATGATAGATTGTATGAGTCACCCACTCGCATTTAAAAAATATACATGACAAAAGTTCCCATTCATTGGTATCCCATTATTGTGTCTGTAAACAGTTCTTAGCATTTTTAAAGTTTCTTAAAAATCAAACAGTACTGCTCTTATAATAAATTACAATTATCCACCAGAAATAGTTAAAACGTTTCTCCTCTCAAAAAATATGAATACAAATATGACATTAACTTTCTTAATCAGTCATCTTTTGTTTGTAGTTTGTATGGGTTTTATTTCATGATGTTAATTAAAAAAAAGAATTAAAACACTCACACAAACACCACACGCATCTTCTTTTAGGTCACATTGTTTGTAAAGTCAGTTTCTGGTTTGGCAGTTGGAAGTAGCCACTCTGGGTGACAAGACAAGAGGGTGAACGAGGGAATAATGAGGAACATTTAGCCGACAGTGGAGAAGAGTATTTCCAGAATGTCACCGTGGCTGTTTGTGTCTTTTCGTCACAGAAGTTTATGCTCGAACATTAAACTTCCCTTAACATTAAGCTTCCCTTAAGTGAACCAGATTCAAGGATATTAATCAATTTCCTGCATTTCTGCATCTTACTACTGTATTTTATTTCTTACACTGCTTTTTAGTGTTTTAATGACTATTTTTAATGTTTCTTAATTGTTTTTAAATCTCCTTTTTTGCCTTGTGTTTTGATGTTTTTAATGGTTTCATGTGAAGCGCTTTGAATTGCCTTGTTGTTGAAATGTGCTATACAAATGAACTTGCCTAGTATTTGTGAAATATGATGATTGGAAAATGGATGGTTAAAAAAGGCGACCGTCTGCGAGGAGGAATAGTGAAATTGCCTTCAACAGTGGGAGCTAAGAATATAAATGTTGGCCATCTTGAATCTCGAGAATTAGTTTAAAAGTAAGGAGCACGAGTGAAAAGCCCCGTTGAGAGTTTGTTGAGTCTTTATGTCAGCTGAAGTGTTGAAGGCATCATTATAGCTCAAGGAGTTCCTTGCATACCATCCAGTCGGTCCATCCCCATCCTTCTCTCACATGACGTCGGCCCGTTTGTCCCGGACTTTGTTCCTCTGTTTCGTCCTGGCCTTGAAGGCAGCGGAGTTGAAAAGATGCTGTTGAAGAAGAAGATTAACAGATGAGCGCAACGATGTTTTTCTTCTCAAGCTGTAATCACACTGGATGCATTTCTATATTTTGCGCCACGTGTAGCTGAACAAGGATGCAGCATAAATGCAAAACTGAAAAATGCAATGACACACTCCGAGGTCAGGTTGTTGCAGTGAGCAGCAGAGATGCTGTTACCTTCTCAAATCTAGAGATCTTGTTGGCTTTGACCGCGGCGTCCAGGATGAGGGGCGGGCCGAGGCCAAAGATGTCTCTCAGTAGTGGGTTGAACTGCACCGCAACAAAAAAACAAAAAAACACTGAAATTAAGTATTGTGTCCAATTGTGAAACTATTGATTTTGCCGTTTTGTGTTCATGTAATGGCGAGACCGTCAACAGTCAAAAAACAATTGTGGGGAAGCAAATGAGTGGATCAAGATGACAGCTTTGAAGATCTACTATTCACCTTCAACAGCCTCTAAAATATGGAGAACGTAATGGAATAAACTGTGTAAAGTCATCTTGCCTACCAAGGACCAGTGTGTTTGCTGACCTGTAGATGGTGTCTGACTCCGGACTCCAGGATCTCTTTGAAGGCATCGTAGATTCGTCTCCTCATCCAGCTGTCTATGTAAACGCTCTCCACGCCAAACCTGATATTCTCCTCGGTGAAGTCCTCGCTCTGCAGGAGAAGAGAGGAAACATCACAAAATCAAAGCCAGGGCACATGTGCACAACTGGAAATTTTAGGAACCATTTTATTAATACAGAAGTAAAACCATTCATTACAAATATCATCGTTGCAGCTATGAAACAAACCTCGATGTAATGTAGCACGTCTCTGAAGACGGAGCGCTGTTTCCGCCGGTCGTTCTTGGCTCGATGCTTATTGCTGTCTGTGGCTAAACTCTTCAGACATTCACACATACTTTCACTGTCCTCCACCTCAAAGTCCTACACACAAGAGACAGAATTGTAGCATAGAAATCTGATATTAAAACCAGAAATACAACAGCTATGGGTTTAATGGTAAAAGAAAGGTACTCAATTGTCTATGTGTGTGGGTGTTCACCTCGTCTATATCTCGTCTGAGCTCCACCAGCAGGGCGATGGTCTCTCCCACTGTTATCCTGTAGTTGACGTCACTGCTCTGCAGACACGCCTGCAGTTTGGGGAGGTGACTACAGAGAGGGCAAGAGGGGGAGAGAACCGCTGTTGGGATTTATCAAAATGTCACAACCACGAAACTAAAACAGAGCTAAACTGAAGCATAACAGTTTGGACACAGTTTGTTCCACTCACAGGTCAAGCAGCACAGCCAGTCGAGACGCAGGACAGAGGGTGACCAGCAGCGACCAGGCCTGCAGGGCGGCGTTGTGTAGGGCTGGACTGCCGGGTTTGGGTGTGGGCAGCGTCCCCTCTCTGTTGGGGTAGGACGACGTGAACACGCTCTCCAGCAGGGCCAACGACTTGATCAAGTCCTGGAGAGGTTCAGTGGAGATGTTGAGGGGAAGAAGGCAGAGAAAATATAATGAGGGACGAGAAGACGAGCTGTTGATGTATAACAAACACTATTGATCAATAACACTATTGCATTATCCCAGATAATAGAGCTGTAGACACACATTTGATAGGATTTTATCTGGGAGATTTTTCAGAAGGCTTTTGTTGCATGATATATTTGAGTGTGTGGAGGTAACAACAGGTTAACAGGACCATGTGCACCACTAGCAGTCAAACAAGAGTAATGAGATCATGATGGATTCAGCCTTTGAGAGCAAGTTGTTCTCACCTCTCCTTCTTCAGAGGTAGAGACATAGCAGCACACCCCCAGAGCTCTGGCACACTGATGGAGAAAAATGAAATGAAAGTCAAATAACCAGACATTTACTCAAACAAGGACAAAGAGTGAAGCAGGGATTACCCAGATGCTAAGCTTGCAACATCAAAACTCATATGACCATTGCAATAGACTTGCTACCATGATCCTAATGCAATTTGTTATTCAAATAACCTAGTCAACCCTGAAGTTGTTATGGTTTGTTAATGTTTTGCCTCAATAGACTACAACAATGGAAGGGAGAGTGAGGTCAGCTGGGTGGAAGAAGTGCTTTTCAGAAGTTGCACTAAATCAACTAGTAGCTTAACCAGATGTTTTTGGTTTTGTTGTTGTCACATTGCCGAGTTTTCAGTTGCAACCCGTGTAACTCATTTAGGATCCAGCATTTACACATGGCCTGCATAAGTGCGAGCTGATGTGCGTTTCATGTTCTATTTTCCGCTCCTCTTGTCATTTTTTTCCGCGAGTTTCTGGAAATGAAAGATATCCAAAGTTTTGCACGATATCAGAGAATGTTTTTGCGATTACTCACACTCTGGCGGACTGCTACACTGGCACTGTTGTCAATTAGAATTGCGGTGAAGATGGGGCGAAGCATCTTGAAGCCCTCCTCTGCCTCGTCTCCACCCCCCAGCTGGATACAGAGCAGGGTGAAGACCATGGCCGCTGCTGCCTGCTCCTCCACGCTGCCTAAAAAGGGAAAAGAAGGTTTTTTTTATCTGTTAAACTGCAGTTGTTTTTGACTGCGTTGCTGTTCCACCTTGGGAGACAGAGGATGAAATGTTGTATGCATGTAGCAGGTTATTTTACCCTTACCCTTTTTAAGGCTCCTTTCCAGGCAGTCGCTGATGGTGAGGCGTCTCTCTGTCAGGAAGTCGTACAGCACTCTGGAGGAGAAGGCCTGTCGCAACGACTCGAGACCTGCTAGACGCGTCTTAGCGCTGAGAGAGACCGAGCGAGAGAGAGAGAGAGGACCGTGTGTTAATATCTCTCACAGTCTGGTGTTGCACCATCACGTTGCATGTCTTTCTGTTCATTCCTGACATTTCCTATTTCTAATGACAAAGAAACAACACTCGCCTCTTATCCATCAGGTTGTCTATACACTGCTTTAGTTTGTCTTCTGTCTCTTCCTGGGCCGTCAGCTCATCCACCTGCTCCCCTCCTGTGTTGGGCAAGTCAACACACAGGGTTTGGTTAACTGTATTCAACTTCAATGCTTCAGTTTAGGGTCATGTCAGTTTTACTGTCCCAACACCAAAGAATGTGTGTAAGTGGAGAGCGGGGCCCTCCTTCAATCAGAAGATCGGTGGTTCGATCCCCTGCTCTGCTAGTCGCATGTCGATGTGTCCTTGAGCAAGACACTCAACCCCAAAATTGCTCCCGTAGCTGTGCCTACGGTGTGTGTGTGATAGAATCTGAATTGTAAGTCGCTTTGGATAAAAGCGTCTGCTAAATTACTGTAATGAATATGCTAATAGGAAGCGAAATGTACTAACATGTTGGCTGTGTTCATTTCCTTTGGTGTATGTAAGCAGTACCATGGCCATCATCAAAAAATAAATAAGCATGTGTATGTATTATCTGCATTTATGTACAAACCTACGGCCTCTTCCACCACAGAAGTGCATTCGCTGGCACTGCTGCCGTGGCTGAGAATATCAGACGTCGGATCATCATCGCTGGCACCGGACTCTCCCTTCACCCCATTTCTAACTCCTGGAGACAGAAGAAGAGACGGATGGGGAAACAGTGAGGCGAGGGGATAATAAGGGAGAGAGGACAAAATAGCAGAAACACTTTACACTAGAATGCCGTCACATAGAAGACAGACGTCTTCTATGAAGCATCGAACCACCTACTGAGAAACTACAACGTGTCTACACAACACTGATTCTCACAACTGACGACTAGACTCCACCAACTTACTGTATATAAATAACAGCGATGCTATATTTAAACTGTAACATGACTCGTATCTGGGGTGGCTACACCTCTGCAGTTTGCAGGGTCTGATTATCACGGTGTTAATAATCAGGGCATAATGACAACAGAAGGATGTTCTATGTGTTTATTGATACTGGGCGGTAGTAGTGTTTCCACACAGCTCCGCCCTCTGTATGTAGTGTGTCAGTTCGTTACACCGAGTCCGAGCCCGACACGGGGTAAGAGCCAGGCAGGCTAAGCTAAGCTAACCCTAGGGTTCCTGCTGGCTCAGGACTTTCTACTGTGGGGGGGATTACTGGAGACCAGAGAGGCAATTCACTTATTCATTCATTCAGTGTGTACAATCCAGAATGGTCAGACTGTGTGTGTGTGTGTGTTCAGGTCAACCAGGACAGTCGAGGTCACTTTGAGTGTTGCAGCAATGCCACATGGAAGTTGTAGTTGCAATTTACTTTCTCCATGAAAAACATTATCAGACAATAGCAACAGGCTCGACGCCTAAATATACCGTAACTATGACAACTAGTAACATTTTGTCTGATATTATTCAGTTAAATCCACCTGTGCTCAGGTAGTAAGACAAGTCCAGAGAAGAATTCAAAAGCAGCTAAATGAGTGACTGGAAGCAGCACTATGTTTGAGCTCATAATGTGTAAACTGAGAAGACTTAATTGTGAAGCCGTTGTCTGACTTGCTATTCTGGTTTTTCTTTTAATTATAAAAGTGAAGATATTTTCAGCCACAAGCCAAATGCAGCTGAATGTCTGCTGTGTGTGACTAATTTACCACAATGCACCACGCTATCATTTAAAGGCAATTTAATGTATGCTTCTGAAAATGCTATTGCGAGGAAAATAGTGACAGTAGCAGTAAAAACTGATTAAACCTGTTTGAACAATGAAGCTTTAACTCCTTCACACCTTACTGTTGGCTGCTGCTTTTGAAACATTTTACAAATGAGCTGACTGGATAATTAAATCAATGCCAAAACTGTGCTGCACTGTAATGACACAATAGTTGCATAGTTGTGGTCCAATTAATAGCTACCGTTTGACTCACGTCAGCATATTACACTGGTTGTAAGTTAGCGTATACTTCTGAACTGGCTAACCAGCTTTTCATTGCCAGAAGATAAACCTGAATGCAGCCCTGACAACCCTGCCTTCCTTACGTAATATTTTGATTTCTGCAGCCGCTCTCTTTCACACCGCTACCGTTGGCAGAGGAGATAACACGCGTACGGGCCTGTATCAGTCATTTATTTCCCAGTCATCATCCTTCACCCACCGGCGGCTCAACAGGTCACTTCAAAGCTACGCAAACACACAGCTACATGGCTTCCCACGCAGGCCTGCCCACACAGCACAGTTATGATAAGCGCGAGCTCCCTGCCACGACTCACGTGTTGTCTCCACTTTGCTACTTTCTGCTTACATAGCAATCACTCAGTCCCCGAGGAAGAGGATCTGCTGACGGACAAATCGCAAGTCCAAGACAAAGGGGTGAGCTGGAGGTAGTTCGAGTCCCTTGGCCGTGGCCTTGTAGTACAAGCTGGGAGACTAAATTAACCTGTGATCTCTCTACAAGCTGTTGCTGAATGACAACTTCGCAAGTGTAACATCAGATTCTGTCCAATTTGCCATCTGTAGAGATTTGTGGAAACTTGCAGATTTGAACTCTTAATCAACCAATTAATGAAATGTCACTTGTACAAGTATTAAAAACTAAATAAACACACGGCAGCAGTAAGGCAATGTGGGATGGGAAAGCCACAAAGAATGATGACACAATAACAAAATAAACCAACCCCTCAGTGTATCGTGCAGTGAGGTCATTTGAAAACAGTGTCAAGAATGTCACACTGGCATGATATGCACATCATTTATTCACATAAGAGAGAGAGAGAGAGAGAGAGAGAGAGAGAGAGAGAGAGAGAGAGAACCAAGTCACTCCAGGAAGCAACGACTGCATGAATCCAAACCTTTCTGGGGAGAAAAAGAGGTTGGCTGATCGGAGAGATTTCAACCACAATGGTGCGATGGGTGCACACTCGGACTTAAGCAAAGTATACGGTGACGATGCAAGACTAGATGAAAGCAGCCAATCGTAAGTGTGGGTAAACTTTATTTACAGTCATGTGCCGTTTGTGTTTTAAACAGCCATCAAAAGCATGATGGTGGGGGGAGGGCGTGTTCAAGCATGACATGTACGATGACTTAAGAAACTCAAGCAATGAAGGGATTTTGCCAATATGCTGCAAAACCACAAAGAGGCCGTGAGAAAGTCAACCAGTCAGTCAGTAAAGTGAGCAGCCAGGGCAGGTAATGTATGAGGAGGGAGAAGTTTAAACATTTCAGTGCAACTGCAAAAACAACACGGGGAGTTTAGCACGAGAGAGGCCGGTGGGTTTACGACATGCACTGTAGTGACGTTCAAGAGCGCCTGGACAAGCCTTAAGCTGGATGCGAAGCTGGGGTCAAGCGTCAGAGGAGTTACCTTTCGGCGAGGCTTTAGCCGACAGCTGCAGCTGAAGAACCTCCTGACGAAGACAGCCTGGAGATGACGTATGGACGGAGGGATGAATGGATGGGTAAAGGGTGTATATAGAGTGGAGCAAGAACGGTGAAAGGAATGAATGAATGCAAAGATAGGTCAAATGCAGAGATGACCATGACGGGGTAGAAAACATCAGAAGTGAGCACCATTTTCCTGGAACTTTGCATTAGAAAATACTGATGCATAATTAACAATGCTGCAAACTCAGAAGGCTTGAATCATAAAATTGACACAGATGTGCAAATACTACTTATCTTAGTCAATGTCTGTTATATTTCCCAGTGAGTCTCTATTTTTAATCTGTAAATCAATTAGCATAAATCTATATCTCTCGAAACTGTATATGTGAGTTAGCGTGTGCGTGTATTTCGGCGCTGGCACGTGCTTCCCGGGTTACGTCACTCCATGCAACGTGAGGGGGCTGTAACTGTTCGCTTTCTGTACATCCATGTCTGTAACGCCCTTACAGGCACATGCATGGTCCGCAACACTACTGTTCAACGATTGAAACGTGCAACTGTGAATTCCGAGCTGCAATTTAACTGCACGTAAACGAACTCGAAACATGTGCAATTAAAGACCCTATTGTTGCACACGTTGGTCCTCTTCAACGCAGTTTCTCCAAAGTTACGTTACCTGTACTAAGCGGCACATGGCTGCTAAAAATAACGTGCGGTTAACTTTAACCCGGCAAGTGTAGCTTTAGCAAATCAGGGCCCTGAATGCTGGCAGATGTTATCGGTTAACCGTAAACGAATCACACTTTCTTCAGCTCTTCAACGATGTTTTAACTTCTTGTATAAACTCAGTAGAGTGAGTAGCTTCAACATAAATATCACAAACACATGCAGAGCTTAGCTACATCACTATGAACCACATGGCTTTACATGGCAGTCTGGAAAACCCATTTAAGTCAAGTGGCTAAAGTTAGAGGAGCAACCAGCTGTGACATTATCGCTGTTTTTAATCATGCCGCGTGGAAAAGATACCCAGACTACTAATGTAACCGTTACAGCTAACGTTAGGTTAGTGTGGCTTAACCAGAAAGGTGTTGCATACAAGCTTTACAGCGTGCATTAGCACTTTAATCGTAACTGCCATATGCAGTCATTACATTCCTGGTGAGTTAGCACGGCTGCTACACTTACCCGGCTTGCTGGAGCCACGTTTCCCTTTTTTACTCCGTGGCATTTTGAGTGCCGATCCACAGTTCACAACAAAGCTAGCTGAGGTTAGCTCGCGAAAGTTAGCGTGCTTTCAGTCAAACTGTGAAGTCTGCTCCTCACAGATTTGACAGTTGGTGTGAAAGTGGCAGCAGCAGCGGGCTGTGTGTTCTCCGTGGTTTATCTTGACAGCTGGGTCAAATTCACAGAATTACACCCTCTCTCACACTTTTGTTGACACTTCGGCTAACGTTGGCTAGCGTCCTTCACGAGCACCAACCACCGAGCACGCTCAGCAAACTCCCCGCTTTCTCCGGTCTTGGAATAAAAAAATGGCGAAAAAGTCAATTTCTTCAATGGTTTTCACGATGTATTATCTGTGATGGTCCCCCGCTAATCTATATCTAATACCAGGTTGGGAGAGTGAGTAATTTCCAAAGTGTTTGGGACGGAGTTTCGAGCACGTTGCTGTCGCCAAGCCCACCATCTTCCTCTCAGTAACTACTGATCAAACAGGCTGCCGGGGTTGCCAGTTTAGTTTTGCTAGCATCCCCCGTTTCCGGTGTTTAAACCGCCTAACTAACCCCAGATGTGATGCACGAAGCAGGTTTCTAGATGAATGTGAGTTCAGTGATTAGTCTTATTCTGAAAGATGACCAAATATGAGTGAGTTAAGTCAGAATTCTGGATGAAATTATATATAGTAGAAAATCAGACAGAACTCTGAGACTGTTGAAATATATATATATAAAGAGGATAGTGAATTCTCTGAAATAAAGCAATACTCTGAGATATATATTTTTAAATATAATAATAATATGAACTATTTGTGAAGCACCTTTCATACAAGCAATGCAGCTCAAAGTGCTTTTAAATAAAGGGGGATAGACATAGAATTGATATAAACGAAAAAGTAAATAAATTCAGTGGAGGTCATTTGAGATTTATTAAACTGAAACTCTACTATTTGGAACCAGGCAGAAAACTGCCCTGGAAAAAACAAACAAAGTGTGGTGCTGTGAGGGTTCTCATAACACACAACACAGTCCTTGCTTCTAAATCTACCACCCACTGATAATAATGATAAAAAATAAAGTAGAAAATATAAAAAATCTGTATAAATCACAACACTGACATGCATTAAGTCTGAATTTTGAGCGTTTTTGGTCATTCATTGCTCTACCCAAACCCATATATGCCACAATTTGATCTTTGGGAAAGTAAAAATTGTGAGACAAATGATGAGACACTCAGGGCCCTAATCCTGTTCCATATCCCTGGGCCAAGTTTTTTTGCCAGACTGACTGACCACAGTAATGTGAAGAAGTGTCTTGTATTTAAAAAAATGCTATCGTATTTTTAAATCAGTCCATTCAGTAAAATTTGAGAGTGGGTCACAAGAAATGTTAAATAAAATTGTGTTTAATAGACAAAAGATATTTTTTATTCAAATAAACAGCTCTGCAAAATGTTTACATGAAAATTCAATTAAACATTCAAATCAACAGTGACACGAAAGGTGCGTCTTAAAGACAGAGATGACAAAAAACAAACGTATAAATCAGTAGTATTATTTTTATATTAAGTATGTTATAATTTTTCACAAAATAATACATTCAGAGCTCAACAGAAAGTCCAAAGACAATGAAATTACATTTCATTAGAACACACATAATCACAATTAACATATTTTCCAATTATTTCAAGTTGTCATTGTGCCACATGTAGCGTAAACTTCTCTGTCAGGTTCATCACATTATGATAAAATAAAAAAGGTTTTATTTGATGTGGAGGTTTATGACCAAATCAACAGAGCAAACTACAACTCCCTCAATTTCCCTCCAAACAAGAACTCCGTGAGAAAAGCTCCTGATTAAAACAAAAATGCCAATTTCACAAACTAGAACTGACATGTTTGTGTTAATTGGTATATTTCAGAAAGGTGTTTTGTGTTGGAAGGATTTGTAGCTGACCCTGTTTGACCTCTGTTGATCAAGCTGTTTACGACCAACAACAAACATGAACAGAAAGTTGACTCTGTGGGATTCGGAAGGCCTTGACAAAATGCAGACATGCAGTGATTTAACATCAGAAGAACCATTTGGAATCTCTTAGTTTTGGTTCAGCGGAAACAAAGTAAATGATGTCCTGTTTCATTAGCTAAATCTATATACTACAACAAAAAAGTGAATTAAATCATTGTGTTTAATGGATCCAGTCTCAATGGTTCTGTTCTTACTTGAATCAGTTTAACCTGCTGTCCGCTTAGAAAGCATTAAAAGAAAAAGCAGAAATTGGTCTACGACTAATATTAACAGAGCATCTAAGCCCATGACATCATACATACATTCTCTGACTCAACAATACTGTTTGTAATTGATTTCATGCACACTCATCCATATGTGAAACCGTGTTACCGGATGATGTATTTTTCTTCTTTTTTTTTTTTTTAGAAAGAGGAGCAGGCAGCATACTAGCTGTGTGTAGTGACAGCCTGCTGTTTGAAATGTTTACACTGTGGAGCTGAACATTGCATCTCTGCTTTAGCGTCTCAAAGACAAACTATAATGCATTTAATGTGCCACACAATGAAAGTGTCTGATCACATCAGAGCAGCACACATACTGAATCGTATAATAGTTTAGCATTTTTTGGGATTATCTCCTCTCAGAGGACTCATCAATGAAGACGTTCAGTCTTACACTGGTGTTGCATTGCTGGAGGTAAACAGAAGGGGACAGCATTGGTACATATGGACAGAGTGCAGGAATGGTCCAGTGTGTGTATGTGTGTCTACTGTGTGTGTACTGTGTGTGTACTGTGTGCGTGTCCCTCCTATCCAGAATAGTAGTTGGTGGGGACGAAGGGCATCTTGCTGACGGAGGCGGGCACTGCTTTTTTCCTGACCTCGACCTGGATGGCTGTTCCGTTTTTAGCGAATGCCGCATCCACGTAACCCATGGCAACGTTCTTTTTTAGGCAGGGAGACGGGCAGCCGCTGGTCACTTCACCTAAATAAAAGAGCAGAGAAGAGGTCACACTTTGGAAATTTCCGTTGAATCCCTTTCTGGCCACATCGTTGGTCGTCCTCTCTGGTTCAGATTTACTTCCTGAGCAGCACACTGACGTGTTTATCTACTCGATCTTTGGCTGCTCACACATTACATTATTTCACTCCTTCATTCATTCCACCACTATTTTTTTTTCATGTGAAAATTTGTTACAAAAACTGATTACTAGAATTGATATTCATTACATTGATATGGTTCGTTTTGTATGATGTCAAACTAAACGGAATATTTCAAATTAAATTAGAAATATTAAAGAGACAATGTGTGAAATTTGAAATTGCGACCCCCAGTGGCAGTACCATGAAAGATACAACAATGCCTGTATAAATTCTACACAATGTGGCTTTAATATAGACTCTATTTTGTGTCAGTGATGGTGCTGCGTGTTATTTTAAAACAATTCTTAGCTTAAATTCTGTTCATTTTATTTCACGTCTACTCCAGCAATGATTTCCTTCCACCGGTGTTGGGCCACTCTTTAATTGAAATTCAGGGGGTACCCAAGCTCCCTCATGTAAACCACTTCCGCCGTGTTTGCTTTCTGACCTATGACCTTTCCATCAGGGCTGAGTATGGGTGTGTGTTGCCTGACGGGGGGGCCGGTGGACACCAGGCCGACTCTCTTCCTGGCCGTCTTGGCTTTGATCTGGGGCACAATGATGTCAGCGCCGGGGAAATCCTTGGTCTGACGCCGACGCTTTCCTGCGCGTAAGAAGACAAAGCAACAGAGTGAACACACAGACCAGACTGCACTGTACATTCAAAGCTCAAGTAAAGTGCCAAATGTAGTCGCTAACTGTGTCTCTCTGCCGTTTTGTGTTGAGCAGGTAGTGTACGGTGTGTTTTTAGGGCCTCTTCACTGAAGGTGAACGTTAAATCTTAATGCAAATATTTTGTAACGAAAACAGAAATCTTACCTATGGTCCACACTAGGCTGCCCTCCACAGGTGTGGTGGTCTCATCTATGTCATTCCCATAGAGACAAAGCCCCGCCTCCAGCCGTAGACTGTCCCTGGCGCCCAAACCACACAGCTTCACCTCACCGTTAGCCAGCAGCTTCTCCGTCAGCTCCACCACTCTGGACTGAGGGACGGAGATCTGGAACACAGAGACACAGACAGATTGTAGAGATGGGTCTCCATCCAAGGAGTTTTAACTGGAAACGCATCAATATTTGAATAAAAACAGTATTTTTTTCATTAAATATATATATAAATATATAAAACAGATGATGGGTACAAGTAATGACATAGTGCATAGTTGTTTTACTATGCTGAGGAATTAATTAGTATCTTATTTTTACAGACCTCAGAATGTTCATGGAGTAAAAACACAGAGTGAAAGATGAGTTGTGTGAAAGGAAAAAATGAGACAAAGAGAAACAAACTCCCACATTCCCTCTGTTAGCCATAGAGAGACCCGCCCACATCCATCCTGAGATCTACAGAGGTCCAGCAGAGAGGGTGAAAAAAGATAAATCCACGTAGTGAACCATTCATCTGGAACCAGGCTGCAGGTTCTTCCAAACAGAATATTTAAAGAGTGTTAACAAATTAAATATCAAGATGATAATTGAGTGACAACAAATTGGAATTGAAACAAAACTGAACACACTACTGAGACTTGAGGTCTGTGTTTTTCACAGACGTTACGCATCATGTGCTCGGGCATGTTAATCGTGAGTCAACTATCAGATTCACAGAAACACTTCTTCTGAACAGTTTCATCTTGTGTTTTCTTAGGAATAAAGTGATTCCTCTTACGAGAACAATTACACACAGAAAGAGGAAAAAGTGTACGTACACAACACATGTATTATTGTGTATTATCCTGTGACTGGGCTTTGTGGATAGCAATGTCTTTCTATTGGTACATCAGTGTGTCTGCTGCTCCATCAGTTTGGTTCAGACTGAAATATACGTGAAAGTAGCGGCTTCATTATCTCCACCAGGCGTTAGTCTGGAGGGAGATCATGCGTTCGGACAGGTGTGCATATCTTTCTGGAGACCTGCAATCACTGAGTGCACTTTTATAGATATTTATATATTTGTTAAGTGTAGGAAGGAAGCAAAGAGAAAGAGACGCTGACCTCCACCCCGTCTTCTCCGGTATATCCGCAGCGAGTGACCCTGCAGCCAGGAATACCAAACACAGTGGCCAAGGTGGAGTTCATGAAGGTCAGCTTAGAGAGGTCCTCCTTTAGCCCCTCCTGGAGCACCTGAGCCATGGATGGACCTGACGACACCCAACACAACTGATGAACTATCTACATATACCACGGCATGGAGAGTCCGACACAGAGGAGGTCAAATAGCCAGAAAAATAAAATAGCAATTAACAAAAGATTCAGTGTGGGGCAAAGAAAGAAAGTGAGATAATATTACTATAACTGGGAGGAGAGGAATTAAATAGTGGTAAAATCCAGATAGAGGCAAGGGATATCTAAAAGAAAGAAGGGTCATTGAGTTATCGTGAAACTATTCTAATTTCTCTGAATAATATAAAATAACACTAACAGTTTGATGGTTGGTTAGTTATTGATAACAAAGACGAAGAATACTACCGGCTTGGCACTACTGTGAGTTCAGGGACGTAATGACCCTTCCTTCTTTTATAGCTTCCTTGAATAAAAACGAGAAACAGGGCAGAAATGAGGAATGATGGGCTGACATGCGGGAGGAAAAAGACAGAAAGAGAGGAAGGACAGAAACAAACAACAAAATAGGGGGTGTAGGAAAGGAAAGGAGTAAGGAAGAATAGTTTACCTTGCAGAGCAATCAGCGCCTCATCGAGGAACTCCAGATCCACATCTAAACCTTCAGCTTTGAACTCTGCCAGTCTGGCCTATAGGCAAAACACACACACACACACCTTCTATCAGTCTACCCACACTCCAGACCCGTCTGTCTACTACACACACTCTCTGTCTGCTCTTACCTTCATATGAGCCGAGTCCTTGTCGGAGCAGCCAGCGTTGGAGACGACGTAGAGGTAGCCCTGGTCCGTCCTTGTCACAATGAGGTCGTCAATAATCCCTCCTTTCTCAGTGGTGAAGAGGGACAACGTACCCTGAGGGGTGAGAGGAAAACGATGAGCGGGTGAATGTGTGACCTATGCAAGGCCCTGTTCACAATAGATGTGTCTTAGATGATCCAATCATAAAGCTGATTATTTCCCAGAAGTTGGCACTAGCTATTCAAAATAACCAAAATGTGGAAAATGATACAACACTGTGTGATAATTCAGATAAAAATGCATTTTCCCCTGGATTTCATCCACAACCAGTTGAAGTGAATGTTATAGAATTATTTCTTATCACATGTACTCTCTTTTGCAACCCAAAGTAGAGCCACAAGGAGAGTAACACGAGACTTATATTCATCAGGCGCCCAGAAACACTCCAAGTAAATGCTAATGTTCCGCTGAATGTATAAATATCCAACTGTTAACAAACAAGTTCCCCACATACCAACTTAAAAAGGTGATAATGTGTCTAAAAAGTGTGTTTTTGTAGGTTCAACATGAAACAATCCTTCATCTCACTTGGTTGTCCTTGAGTTCTGCGATATCTGCAACTACGAGAGACTCCATGAACTTCACCCTGTCTTTGCCGTGGACTTTGGTCTGAGAGAAACAAAAGAAAAAGGATATTTTCAAACACAGCAATGAGATCTTTTCTTTTTCTGGTTGGTTGCTTCGTGGATCAAAACAAGTCTAATTGACAAAGTGCTGTATTTTACTATGATGATGTGTACTCGATGATATATGAGTTTTTATACATGTATATATCTGTGTACCTGGGTTCAGGAGTGTACTGTATGTATTTGTTTACGCTGATCTCACCTGCAGCATGTGGCTGACATCAAAGATGGAGCAGTGCTCTCTGGTGTGCATGTGTGAGGCGATGTGACTGTCTTTGTATTGGACAGGCATACTCCAGCCCGCAAACTCCACCATCTTCCCCCCCTGCTCCCTGTGGAAGTCAAACAGCGGAGTCTTCTTCAAGGCAGCCTGGTGGGGAAATGAAACGCTATGCTGAGTGAACCGGAGAATAGAAACATATGGAATGCAGTACGCAAGTTTTGATGTATTAATTATAATACTAAATGGAATAAAATATGCATCTTAAGGGTGCTATAATCAGGGTATTTTAGTGTTTCCAAAAATGACATTGTATTCGTACTTAATTGTTGTATGGTATTTTTCAATGCAATGACAATCCAACCACTGTAACATATTGTATCACAATCCCAAGAGGAAGCATACACTTGTCAAATGGTAGCGTGACAGGTCAGTTGTTTCTACACACCCGTGTTCTGTTCTTTTGTGCACCGACGTCTGACCTACGAACCCGCCGGTGAGGGGGGCTTATCAGCGCAGCAGCAGAAGTGCATTATGGGCAAGAGTGTGTCGGCACTTTACATAACACTCAATTGTTTTTTCACGAAACTGTTCAAGTCCAAAGTCAGCTGTTAATTTGAATGAACAAAGGAGAGGTGGTTGTTCTGGTTGTAATGCGCGCACACACATGAACACACACACACACACACACACCTACAATTAATGAACTATAGATAACGGATGGCCACATGGTTAGGAGAGGGACTTTAGTCTTTTTACCCCTTTTTGCTTTGTGCAACACTCAAAGATATGCTGACTGAGGATTTATAAAAAAAAGGATATACAATTAAGAACTTATATTTTGCGTCATTTTACTGATCATTTCATTCATTGCCTCCTCAGTGATGTAATGAGTGCACTGCTGAATGAATGGTTGTGGGTAAGTTCACACTTCAAAGCCCCACATTTAGTAAGCAGAGACAGCGCTCACAGCACTGTGGAGTCAGTCACTCGTGGTTTTAATTTTAAAAAAAATCCTGTCGTGCAGCACAGTGAAGTGAAGCAGACAGAGGGAGGGAGGATGGCAGTCTGCTGGGACAGATGCGCATTATGTCTGCATGAAATCACTGCTGCGGTGACACACTGATGTCATTATTGTAATGTAGCAACACTAAAAGGAGGATTCCTGCAGTGACGGTCAAATGTAACCGCTCTAACATCGTCTCCATAAACTACATTTTAGATATCATCCAGGAAATGAAAAATATGGCATAAAGCATTCTGGTAATTAATATTAAACCTACTACTGAGAACAATTAACACAGCATATGTCTACAACCTTTATATCTTATGATAAGACAAGTAACACCTTGCACCACTGTCCCAACGCTGCTTTATCCAAAGAGACGCACGAGCACTTTGGATAAGTTGTAGCTTGTTTTGCCGTGCGGCGCATACTTCGCGGTGCACTTACGTCTCCGCTGGAAGCTTGCCTCTTCCCCGCATGTCCAGCAGCAGCCGCCCGCAGCAAACCGTCCCTGGAAGCCCGCAGCCCGAGCCCCGAACCCCCGACGCCGACCAGCAACCGAGCCCACATCATGCCTCCTGTTTCCCCCGCTGAGGTCTCACGCGCGCGCCCGTCTGACTGGCAACACTTCCGCTGTTCCACTAAACTCTTTGGACTTCACACTTTGGGATTCCTGCTCGCCTTCTGGCAAAAACACACGAAGCGGTAGCGATTGGAGGAACGAGCAAAGACTTGTGGGATGTGTAGTTGATGAGTCTGACCTGCAGGAGTTCAAAGTTTGATGGCTCTTGCCTCATCTTATCGAGCAACTAAGATGATACAGAAATAATGCTTTGGTTTTAGGCATAATTCCCCTTTTGCTTTTTGACCACGGATAAGATTATATGGATTATCTATAAGAGCCTTATTAATAGGCTAGAGTAGTATAGTATTGTGTTTTTTCAGAAAGCTTGATTCTTTTAAAGTGGATACCATAAACGTGACACTGTTTATGGCTTGTTAATTGAGAGTACTGTTTTTAAACGTGTTGCTTTGTGTGTTAGTTTGTTAAAGCTAGTATTAGACAGTTATTCATGTGGCTTGTGAGGGACAAACCTGGTCAACTTCAGCCAAAAACTGACCAGGTGTACATATGTGGTCCAAATATAGTCTGGACCACATGTGCAGATTCAGAACCAAAAAAATGGCACAAGAATAAGACAAAACATCTGTGAGCTCAAAGGACTTTGCACAAATCCAATGTAGGGAGTTCATTGGTCCACATGTCCCACAGGAGACAGAAAGGATTTATACGACCAGTAGGCCGTTTGATCGCCATAGTGTCTTTGATAGGACATTTAGTTACTGCTGTAATTTATGTGTCATGTATATTTTTATTGAAATGCAATTGTTCTTAAAGGATGTGATATCAATTTAAGATGTGAAGAGTTAGAAGACCACCTCAGTTACACACCATTATTCCACTGATTTTCTCCCTTTGAGGGCAGTGTTCAGGGGTGGAAAACAGGGCAAACTGCAAACTAACAAATTCCAAATCATGGAGGGTTTTAAATGGCTTGTGCCTTAGATCACAGAGCCAACAGGATCCTCACACATAGCTGTTAGCTTTTTATTGTATTGGTTTTTTTGCAAGTAGTATCAGATCATAAGTCTCCATTATGCTCATTCTACATATTTCATTTACTAATTTTATCTTAATAAAGTGGAAATCATACATCCACGAGTTGGATTTTGCCAATTGCTATTTTCTTATTTACATGGAAATCAAGACATTTAATCTCATCTGTCGTTATTTTAAGGTCCCGAAAACATAAGAGTTGTTTTTGCCCAGATAAAGTTGCCTACCTCTCCTACCTGTGCACCCAATGGTATTTGTCCATGTGAGTTTTTATGAGTTTGTGTGCGTGTGTGTGCGTGTGTGTGTGTGTGTGTGTGTGTGTGTGCGTGTGTGTGTTTATCCTTTTGTACCCCATCATGCCCTCCATCCAGATCATTGAGTCATCCTTTGGCCTGAGAGACTAATAATACCCCCATGCCTGCTGCTATTTTAGGCCTGGAGGGCCAGCAGTGTTGGGCGTGTGTGTGAGCATGTTTGAGGGGGGGGTAATATGGCTGAGAAGACTCACACTCTCTCTCTCTCTCTCTCTCTCTCTCTCTCTCTCTCTCTCTCTCTCTCTCTCTCTCTCTCTCTCTCTCTCTCTCTCTCTCTCTCTCTCTCTCTCTCTCTCTACCTATTTAGCAGGGCAGCTAAATCAGAACATGGACACAACCAAACATACTCAGTCGGAGGGGGTGGCGTCCTACAGTTGCTCAGTGACACACACACACACACACACACACACACACACACATTCATGAGGAGCAAGACCCTGAGGCAAAACCTGGAGGTTCCCTTTTGCTTTCATACATCAAGGACTTTACTGGAAACTCTTAATTTGAGTTCATTTGGATTACTTTAGTCACTGTGTGGCTCCCTGTGTGGATATTCAATGTATCTCAGTGCTGCTCCTGTGGGTGCGCACACATGTTTTTGTAATCGGGTGTCTGAGTGTGAGGGGACTGGGTGAACAAGAAGAACGACAGACTGACAAGAATAAAAAAGCAGACATAAAACCCAACGCAGCTCTCATTTCGTGGAGACAGACGGTAAGTAGGAAGAGAAGAACAGTATTCTCTAGACCTATCTTATCCCAAACAAACTGATCTGGTTTGGCTACACAGTGTCTTGAGCGCAGTAAGGTAAGTCAGGTAGTCAGGCAGTTAATCATCCACTCATTTATTCAGTTAGTCGTTAGATAGGTGCTGTCCTTTGGTCCTTGATTCAAATTCCAGCAACATTGTGCCTTTATGGGTTTGATCAGCAGCTATTAATAGGTCTGATAAATCAGCTATTCACATGAACCGTTTGCTTTGTCTTCAAATAGAAACCAAGTGGTTCTGTTTTGTTGCCCTCTCACATGATACGTCCTTACATGCCGACCCACTGCTCCGTTGTTATTTTAATAACTGAATATCCTTGAATTCTTTCCCTCTTTTCTCTTCCACTTTCAGAACCAACCCATCATATTCTCACCTCTAGTAATTGCCAACATGGTATTTGAGATTTAGTACAAACAATTCCATTTTCTAATGTAGGGCAAGTAAATGCAGACAAAAAGCATCTGCAGTAGCTGCTGCTGTGTCTCCTATGAAGTAAGCAAGAAGTATTTAGACACAATGGCTACAAATTAAAAATAGTACCAACATCAAAATAATGTTATTTTGTGTAGCTGACATTCCAATTACTAACTACTGTATATCCTAACAAAGTCAAAAGCCAGTTAAGTTATTCAGAGCCCAATTCCCTCACACACCATCTTAGTGGATGTTTTAATTTCTTTTTTTAAAGGTGTTGCCTCTCATGGCCTTCGGAAGCTAATACTGTGGAAAGCTGCATGGCACACTTTAGGAAGATCAAATAGCCTCCAGATATATTCCCTGGAAAGAAGGCGTTGACCAGTGGAGTGCCATCTTGAACCTTCTGGCAGTCGAGCCATCTGTCCATCCCTCAAGAGGAGGCGAGATGTCGAGGCCTCCGTCCTCCCAGACTACCCCTCAGTTCCACAGGGTCAGCGACAGAGATCTCACCGAGATCGAGCTACATTCTGTGGATTCTATCAACGATCTCCACCGAACACACCCCGAACTCAAAGGTACAAACACACCCCGAACTCAAAGGTACAAACACACCCCGAACTCAGCCACAAAGATACACACAAAATCTGAACACAGAATGCAGCCACAAAGATACACACACACCCCAAACTCAACCACAAAGGTATACGCAAACTATGAACACAGCCACAAAGGTACACACACACCTGAAGCAGCCACAAAGGTATGCACACACACCCCGAACGTAGCGCCCTGAATGCAGCCGCAAAGGTACACTCACAAACTGAAGACAGCCACAAAGGTACACGCACACACCCCAAACGCAGGCACAAAGGTACACACACACACGCACACAAACGCATCAAACACAGCCACACCAGCCCCCCAAAAAGACCGCCAAGAAGGTCAACGCACACTTCGAACCAGCTACAAAAGTACAAACACACTGACATTGATCCGCTGTCTATGATTTCAGGGATGAGGCCTCCTCGTCCTGCTTACTCGCCCTCCTCGAATGGGAATCTCTACACAAGCGACACGACAACTGTCAATCAAAGAGGCCGTCCGATCAGCAGCAAATGGCAGAGTTGTCTACAGGATATGTTAACGCCCAGTTCATCGCATGCCTACGCTATGGGCTGTGCTATCATCACTCTGCTTCTGCTGACAGTGTTACTCATCTTCTACTTTTTGGGTGAGATACCATATTCATTCGTTTCCCCTGATATCTCCTGGATATTTTGTATCTAACCCTCGATAGACAAGCTGACAGTTTGGCTTTTTGCCTCCAGTCCAGCAGGGCGGCGCAGTCCGGACGCTGACTGAGGCAGTGAAGGAGAAAGCGGCCTCAGCTACACAGCTGTCACTGCTGATCCAGGAACTGCAGGCACTGAGACACAACCTGACAGCCATGAGAGGAGGGACATAAGAAGACTTTGACTTTCAATTGATTTGTCCTAAATGTTTTCTGTGTTTCAAACTGGTAACTGATGAAACCATTTAAGGTTTCTGAAAACATTCCCACTCTCTCCGGCCCTGGTAACTGTGTAAAGGAGCATGTCTCATGACATTACATTCAATTATACACATTTTAATATTTAGCAAATGATGATTCAGCATTATTGCTCATAATCATGAGTCAAGTGTTGCCATTGTGTCACACAAAGCTGAATCTAGTTTGTGCTGTCAGTCATTGTACACCACTGAGAACGTAACATGTGTAACAACACACAGTAACAATTATTAAAATCCAATTTTCATGCATATTTCATATTACAAATTTTTTTTGTGAAATTCACCCTTTTTTAAATCATGCAAATTAAACACAATTCACGAATCTATTTGTTTTAATTGATTTTTTACATTACGACTTTACATTAGCGACCGCACCTTGACAGTAAAGTTTGGGTTATGTGCTCTACTGTCTGTCTTCGTCCTCCTCTTCCTCTTGACATTCCTGCCCGGTCCGGCCCGGGTAGCACTGACACATGAAGTGGTTGTGAAAGTGTTTGCCGTTGAAGGAGCCAGTGAGGACGTTGATCTCATCAGAGTCAGAGGTCATGGCCGGACTGGAGCCGACCATGTGACTAGAGCCGGGGCGTCGCCTGGCGCAGCGGCCATTGTCGCGGCAAAGTTGGAGGCTGCAGCGCTTCATGTCGGACCTCAGTGATTGGACGAAGGGACCCAGGACCGTGTGTATGTAGTCCCTGAGAAGGCTGCACTGATGCTGGCCGGTGGGAGAAGTTCAGAGGGTTACACACAAACAGAGTCACACACACACACACACACACACACACACACACACACACACACACACACACACACACACACACACACACACACACACATCAATAACATTCTTCTAACAATGCTGACCTTGGATTTGGCAAATTTCAGCTCTCCCCACAGCACCACGCCGGCAGCTCCAAGCGCCGCACTCTCCCCCAATGTGTGCACCAGGTCTGTCTGCACACACACACACACACACACACACACACTTGTAATTGGTATATGTGCGTGCGTGAGTGTGCATGATTCTATGAGTTGCAACAAATCCTACCTTATTAAGAAAAGTGAGAGAGTGCGTGAACGCTAGCCTGGCATAGGGAAGGACTGGTGTGGCCCGTCTGGTATCATTGCCATGGCGCCAAACCGACGCCACCCTCAAAGCCTCCAGCAGTCTGTGTCTGAGTGACGAATGAATGAAGAACGTCCATCAGTAACTCCTTTAACTCCTGTGTGCAGAGCATTTAGTTGACAGTGATTTTCATAGAGGTTTAGGCTGTTTCTGTGGCCGAAGCGGGTTTGATGCGGGTGAACATTTCCTCATGCGTTTCAGTCTTCTGTACCTGACCATCAGAGCTGCATCCGGGGATCCTGCCAGCCTTTGCGGCAGGTAGACGCTGGGATAGAGAGCAGTGGACCGACGCCAGAGCCAGGACAGACGGTCATTTTGGTCCTTGTTCTCCCGCTGGCAGCGTCCGGTGTAGCTTTTATCTGAGCACACATGTGAAACAAGACAAGACACAAGTTCAGTTTTTATCATCAGTTATAAAAGACTTAAACTTTATGTTCTGGATTTGTATAAATGTTATAAAAAATGGTATAATATGGAATACCTTTTGGTCAAAACTTAAAAGAGATATGTAGATACAATGGAGGTCAGGACCCGTCAGTGTTTGTCCTACCTGTCTTTCTCTTCTGCTTATTAAAGCAGGCAGGAAAACCATAAAACCCCCAGAATCCCTTGGGATGAACTCTGACCGCCGACTGCAGCGTCTCCCCCATGAACCTTCGGGCGCTCTCCTCAAACCTTTGCCTTGCCAACGTAGTCGTTGCCCTCTCTGACAACTCCGGTCTCTCCTGTCTCACCAGCAGCTTGGACTGCCTCCGGTACTCCATCTTGGTTCCAAAGTTTCTCTCCCACAATGGCCGCCACTCTTCCCAGTCGATGACGGCTATCCCGGTGAAGTTTGGCCGCAGCAACCCGGACATCTGCGTCATCGCAAGAGAAAGGTGGGCTGAGAGGTCGCTGAGCTGCGGTATCCCTCCGTTTACCTTCGCGCCGTCTCGTGAGAGGTACGGATATTTCCCCAGACGGTCCCGGTAGAAGATGGTCATTTTCTGGAAAATTTAAAGGAGACACATGCTCATTTTCAAGTTTATACCTATAGTTCTACTAGAACATGTTTATATGCTTTAATGTTCAAAAAACACTTTTTTCGTCAAACTGTCTGTCTGAATATACCTAATATCACCCTCTGTCTGAAACGCTCCATTTTAGCGCCTGTCTCTTTAAGGCTCCCTCCCGAAAAAAAAAAAAAATATGGCACAGCTTTGCAAAGGTAGTTCTCAAACCTTGGGTGGAGGTACTCAGATGGAGCCGGTGTTATTACTAATGAGTCTGTGTGACGGAGGAAGGGGAGCCAAATCTGAATGTCTTGTTGAATCACATGGTTTCTGATGGAATACATCAGTATACACTCCAGGTACCCAAATGTAGGTACACAAGCACTGATAACGTGTTTTTATATGTCCCCTTTAATCATTTTTGAAAATTATTACAAAACTCTGCAGCACTACAATGCTTTTAGCCTCTTTTAGCTTGTTGTTTTGGTTTCAGCACCCTCCCCAAAGATCTGATAAAGCCACTTTACACTTCCTGTCAAGCATCAAACATTAGAGACTAGTTACTGAATTTAGCAACACATCTAGCAGCTAAAAAGTCTGATCATTTTTCTAAGGAGTTAGTTGAAACCAAACCAAAGATAAAAGTAGAGTGAATAATGAAATACTGGTGGACCGGGACACCTGTGTATAAAAGGCAATACTATATGTTAACACGTAAGCCATAAATAAAGAAGGGCGATAACTTATTTGGCTGTGTATGTGTCCCAAAATATACTATAAATATATGGCACTTTTTTTTTTTTTTTTACTGGGATCAGTAAAGTATCACATCCCGTTGGTGACTCCACCCACTCAGGTCATCACCTGTCCCTGGAAGCGCTGCTGTCTGTTCTCCATGATGTCAAAGTGGTCCAGGTCCAGACGGACGTTGTAGCGCTTATGACAGCGAGCCGTGGGCATGTTCCACACCACAACGAATGGCCGGCCCTGCAGGACGGGGCCTGCTGCGGCCACGGCCGGCAGGGGGGCGTGGGGGAGGACAACTCCCACGCAGGAGAGGGGAGAGAGGAAGAGGAGGAGGAAGGGGAGAGGGAGGTGAGACAGAACCATGGCTGCTCACCCACTGACGTGTGCCGTCCTTCCTGACAGGAGAGAAATGGGCCGTGAGATTTACGGATGAGGAACATCTTGCCGTTGGAAATAGACTGAAAATCTAACACAGACACAACACACAACAGCTTCTTTGTGCTCTGAGTTCATTCTAACATCATGTAAAGCGTTTATTTGAATATTACAATCCCGACAGGCAATAACATGAAGACAAATGAATATGTTAAGAAAAGCTCTTTATTCACAGAATGTTTCATCATTGAAAAGCTTTATGAAATCAGTTTTTTCAATGTAAAACAGTTCTTTAGAACTTTAATAAGACGTCAGTTCTCTGGCACTTAAATAAGGAACATTCACAACAGACATTACAGAGTCATAACTTAATAGCAGCAGGTATAGACTGGATTTGGGGAATATTTCCCAATAGCAGAGCTGCTCAAAGGGTAAAAGTAACGTTTGGTTGGGATGGTTGGATGAGCCAAAATATGTTGTTTTTTTCCAAATTACCTTTATGAGCTTTCACAGTTAACCTGTACATCCAAACACAGTCCTTGTCCTAATCCCCTCGCTTTCAAAATATTCCCTCCAGACAAAACAGTTAAATTGAGTAGTTATGAATTCTTTAATCTACATCTTCTCCTCCTCTTATTAGAAAAATCCATTATCTACCGATATGAAAATATTGTTCATCTCAAAGGTCTTACTGCTGGACAGAGGATGTTTCCTTCTTCCCCGAAAAGTCAATTCTCAGTGCATGAGACCTGGAGGCTTTGTGTTTACACATCTTAACTCACTTCTTCTATAAGTTGCCTTTTGGACCAGAATTGGTTTCCTACCTAGTTGTGATGTCACGAAATCCTCTTGAACATCTCAAACTAAGATGTAAAGGTGAGCGCAGCAGATGGATATGAAAGCAGCCTTCTAGTGTCAAACGGAGCTCTACATCGCTCTGCACAGTGAAGACAAAACATCCAAGTACAGTAGATATTAAATGGTGGGGGACTTGAACCATTGGCAATTTGCTGAAGTAAGCAATTATCCACCTGTTTTACAACCTGGGTCTTAGTGTCTTAGTGCTGGCCAACATTCTGTATGTAAACTAGTTATTTGGAAAAACAAGAGTTGAGTGTACCCAGACTTCAACCAAGATTCAGGTTTATTTTGCATTTCTTTGTTTTTTTTAAAACATTTCTGTCTTTCACACCGTGTCTTTCCTCCATTACTCGTTTTCCGTGTGTCAGAGACCATTGATGGTACATGTGCTTACTGTCCTTGTACGTGTGTTTCTGTGTTTTGATGTGCGCACACATGTAATGCGAGGGAATGACTTCCCAAGTGTGTCTTTGTCAAATGTCTTTGTGCATCCAATAGATGGGAACTCCTTTGGCGTCTCTGTAGGGAGTCTCAGTCAGAGTCTGAACTACAAGCTGCACCGCAGACTGAGGAGGAGGAGGAGGAGGAGGAGGAGGAGGGATGGAAGGAGGAAGGACGGAAGGAGGTGGTGGAGGAGGAGGAGGTGGGATGGAAGGAGGTGGTGGAGGAGGAGGAGGTGGGATGGAAGGAGGTGGTGGAGGAGGAGGAGGTGGGATGGAAGGAGGTGGTGGGGGTGGAGGATGTAAACTAGAAGGTCGAGGAGACCCCACAACACAAGCACCTCCTTGTGGTACCTGAGCATTCATCTTTGTCCGTGTTATTGTCTGTGTGTTCGCCTCTTCTTCTTCTTCTTCTTCACTCTGCATTCTGGAGAACCTCAAAAGCATCTCCATGGGAACAAACGCCGCCATGGCGCCTGCGTTCTGCACCGGCATCGACAGCACGTAGCCGAGGTGGGAGTAGAAGTGCTGCTTGTCGTGGGTCGTCAGGCACAGGCGCTTGAACCCTCGGCTTTCGGCGTAGCGCTCGGCCTCCTCCATCACAGTCCGGCCGTAGCCCTTCCCCCGCTCGGCGTCGGACACCACCACCGACTCCACGAACAGGCTGCTGCTGCGACCCACGACCCGGGACAGCCGGGCGTGGCCGAGCAGCCGCTCCGTCTCTCCGCGGCCGCGCAGGAGGACCAGGCAGACGGGGAACTCTGGGCAGGACTTCTGGAGGGAGTGGACCCGGGCGGCCTGGCTCCTCCGCCACTCGGAGTTGACCAGGTCGGCGCAGGAGGCCAGCAGGTCCGGACGCCGGTGGATCGGAACCGCACAGATCCTCTCTGGTCGTTCAGAGTCGGTGTGCAGCTTCTCTTTAGCTTCTCCGTCCACTGCTGGGATCTCACGGACTTTCTCAACATGTTGTGTCGGACGGCGTGACGTTGAGACGGGGTGCAGGTCGACGCCCAGCTCGCCATCGGTCTCCGGTTTGGAAATCGTCGATGTTAGTGACCTGTGGCGATCAGGGTGTAACTAAAGTCAGTCTTCATTCAACTCCTGCGGCTCAGTGTAAAATATAGACATTAGAATTGGTTTTGAACGTGCGGTTCCTCAAATCTGTGGTTAGTCTGATCACAGTCTGAGCCAGGAAGAGGTCTGGTGCTACATGGACACTCAGCCTGACATCTTTAGCTCAGTTCTGCTGTAAGAAGAGACGCATGCATGAGGATAAAACTAGAGAGTTGATCTCTCTCTACTCTCCGTCTATACTCCCCGTTTCCACCGCAACCTTTACTGTCCTCTTGTTTCTGTAAAAGACTGCTCGGGTGTTGGGAGTTGTGTGCCTTGCTCATAGACACCGGTGGATACGGATGAAGGGGTCAGTGTTCAGGAGTGACTCATTCATTAATTTCCATGCAGGTCTGGTTAGAGAACAGAGGGACCTTCAGTCACCATGCAATTGAGCTCTGAAGTAGAGCTGCAGCTATTCACTTCATTACAGAATAATCTGACGATTCATTTACAAATTCACATTTTTTTTGTCCGACCAACAGTTAAAAACCCCAAAAGGTATTCAGTCTAACATTGTTTAAGACTAGGAACTAATAGATTCTTGGCCTTTCCTCTTTAAAACAAAATGACTTAAATGATCATTATAATCACTTAAAAGATAAAGTAAAAAATTTCTGAGCAACTTTGTTGCCATCGACCAATCGTTCCAGCTCTACTCCAAAGGTCAGGACTGACAGAGTGATTTTCTTTTCAATCGTTCACAACACACCGGGTGCATGACCATTAAACATTTTGGCATCATTTATCATCCACGGTGAGCATGAACGTGTCCTTTGAGCTAACAAACACTGAAGCTGAGCCTGAGTGCAGCTAACACTGAGAAAGGGAAGTTGAGTGTAGGATGTCCCGCCCTGAAATAGAGGAGGAAGTCTTACATTTTGTTTTTTTAACACCCAACAAGGTTTTCTGGTGTGTAATGAAAATTACAGCCTGACAGGGCCGCTAGCATGGCTCTTGCATGCAGATGTGTGAGGGAGCATGCATGCCTTCGTCTGTGTGTGTGTGTGTGTGTGTGTGTGCTGATTCATTAATGTCCACCTACAGCTTCCCTCTGCTGTTGACCACAGCTGTTTTAAGGACCAACTTCAATGTTATTATGTTACAATTCAGCCTCAGCAAACTTACTTGATGACTGACCGCATTGATGATCACAGGTATGATGTGCAGAGGTGGTTGTGTAGAGAATGGGGAAGTATTTTATGGTAACACATCTTACCACACAGTTTCTTGAGCAAGCTGATCTGGAGCGCAGTGACGACATCCATAAAGTGTTCTGGTTTCTGTTGCTTTTTTTTTTTTTTTTTGCTAATTATTTAGGCACTCATGGACTCACGCTATGCCCCCATAATCTAATATCATGTCATGTTATTAGAGCATGGTGTCAAACGTTGGCTTTTTGAAGCACAGAGTGAGCCAACTCATGGTAGGAGATGGCAGCGACAGATAACGCTATCATATTATCACACATCGCAAAGGCGCCATTAACTCTGTTTAGTACAGTTCTTTGTGCTTTTTCACGAGTCTGAAACTGTGTTAAGCCTTAAAAACACGTAAAGAGGCAGAAGCCCAGAGTTGAGCTCATCAGTGAACTGAAGGAGGAGTTTCTCTATTTTCAGTGTGTGAACCCTCAAAGACAAAAACAATACAAATGTAAAATGTTGCCTGGGATTCATGTTAGTATTGCAGAAATAAAAACAAAGTAAAAAACTCACCCAGAGAGAACAGCTGAAGCCAAACGCCTGACTGTGAGCTATGAACCTGGTACTGCCTACTACTGCAAGTCAATGCACATTCTCCAAAAAAAGGATGTTGAAAAGATGCAACAGGAAACTGACAGTTGACAGATAAACACAAATGACACGATGACCTCAATAACTTCTCATTTTCCTTTAAGATTATGACCATCACTATGAATATGAGACTTCAGATAAACTGGTTACACATGACTACATGTCTACAGCGCTAAAGGCCTTTTTAAGCTTCCGCTCCACTTAAGGACTCTTGAGCAAGGCATTTACTCCCGATAGATGTCAATAAAACAGTAATATTACTAAAAACATTTAGTGCACGACAAATGTAGCTCTCATTTTGTGGTGTTTCCAATTTAACGTATGTTCTGTTGTCTGTCCTCTCCAGGTAGCCTTGTTATGCCGACATGAAGCTCCTCACTCACCTTCTGCAGGATCGTAGAGGATAATGTTTTATTCCAATTAAAAATATTTTAAGCTTTTCTGATTAAAGAAAGTTAAAGACAGACATAACCGTGTGTGTGTGTACATATAACTGTATATAACTGTATGTTATACATATTACTACATGACATTAGATTTTCAACTGTCACTAGATATGCAATCCAATGCTATGTTTAGAAGTAATGTTATTGTTTTACAAGAGAGGAAGCCCCGCACTGAAGCAGGGCATCAAAAAATTAGTTTATACTCTTAATGTTCCTCTCCACGGAAATCTTTAGTAAAAGGCGAAAGATTTATGCGATCTGAAGAGAAACGAGAGTGTACTGAAGAATGAACGACAGAGTGCAGGACGCCTATCCCCGTCATACCTTCCTCTGTTAGGTTTCATTCATAAAAGTGTATTTGTAATTACCATTAAAAGCCTACAGGACCGCAGCAAAAAGTGTTTGTATTATCTGGCAACTGCATCGCAACGTTGTGAGTGAAATATAAGTGTAAATAGTTTAGATTATACGGTAACTGCTACGAGCACGCAATGCATTATGGGAACATGGCGGCCACGGTCACGCCCCTATCTTTTGAACATGTTTTCTTTAGTTTAAGATTAAAGATTTATCATGAAAACAATTGTAATTGGGGGACGTTTAAATTCATTTGTGATGTGAAGCTTTTAGTTACACATTAAGAGTAGCGCTACTTTTCTCAATTTGCGCTAAAACTGTGCGCCGGGAGGTTAAACACTCCAAAGATTAAATGTATCAAGAGACTAATCGCCTTCCGTTCCGATTTAACAAAAATACATTTAAAAGTTGTATGTTTCAAACATAATCCATGTCTTTGCCGTAAACATTGCGTGACCGCATATTCTGAATGCATCACATTTTACTCAGTTAAAAAGTACGTTTTGTAGTCGGGATTTCTTAAAAAACGGGATTTAATGTATCCGCGTTGCTCTGATCCAGATGATCCTCGTAGCCTTCCGTCAGCATCTTTGTTTTCCAAATAAATTATTTTTTAGAAAACACACTGTAGGCGTGTGTGCAGTAAAATAAAATGATGTGATATCGTTACACAAAAGTGTGTAAAACACACAAATCCCATATTTATGTAAACTGTAACAAACCCAACGTAAGGTAAGTAATAACACCTGGTAGCCTCAAACAGACCTGTTTTCGTTGCCGAAAGTTAAAACGAACTCAAAGCCTTATAACATGTTTGTGGACAATAACAGGCTACTTCTATTATTTGAGATGTAGTGACTTGGCCTGCGGACTAACGTTGGTCAGAAAAAAACGACTATCGTTTTATTTTGGACACACTTCAGTCCTCATCCACTTCCATGTAAGGTAAGACTACAAACTGACAGTTGGAAGTCAGTGCTGCATGCTAGCTAGCTCGTTAGCTTACTTTTAGCTTTGCGTGCAGTGCAGTGACTTGTGTTAGATATTAGGAGGAACCGCACGTTCACTTGTTCATCAGCGAACACAACTCTTCATTCTGGTTCGTTTCTCACCACACTGTAACGTTACCTACATCTTTAGTCTCGCGGCTCGTCGTCGGCGCTCGTCCCCGTCAAGACTGCTCGTGTTTGACAGACAGCAGATCTGCGGTCGGCTGTAATTTTTTGCAACGCCGGACAACAGCTGATAACCGTCAGTAGTGTCTGCTCCACGGTCAGTTTCAAACGGTACGTGAATGCTGCCTTTTCTGTAACAGGAGATGTTGCAGGTGCTGTTACTGGTCTAAAGGGACATGTACGCCACCCTGCGGATGGGAGTGATATTACATCAGATAAAGCTAAACCTACTACTCGTACTATATCATAATAAATGACAACAATCATGCAATAAATACGAACAGTTACCACATTCTCAGGTTGTTGGTCAAGTTTCAGAAGAAATTCAACAAAGAAGCAAGACTTAACAAAATTTGCTTTATTTTTTTCAGTTCTTTTATCCAGGACAACTCATTCAAGGATAATCAAGGAGAAATAAGCACTAATGTTTTTTTATTAGAATTTTTTTTTCTGTTTTTACATTTTGTCAGAGATGGATGGTGAATTTGAACAGAACTGGTCAAAGTAAAACAAAAAATAATAAATGAATATATAATAACAATACATTAATAATTAATTCAATACAATGAAGTGAGGCATCAATGATAGAATAACAATGGCCCAGAAAACATAGGGTTTTTATTGTTTTCACTGCTTCTTCTGTGGTACTGCAATAATCACCAGCACTAACTCAACTCAATCAACAACAGTAGAGGAAGAAATGGAGCGTGCTCACAAAGTTCTGCACCCCGGCCTCCCAAAGAGGAAACACTTTTTTTTTAATTTAAATAATATTTTATCAAAGCTTCTGTTTTTTTTTTTTATCTTCATAAAACATTTCTAAAACTTATCTGTTCTCTTTAAACTTCTCTCTTTTTTTGCATTTTGATTAATTTTCCTTTTCAGAGATTTTAAAAGTTTTGTCTCCATTTTACCACAATGTGTCCGTTTTTGCAAGTGTGGTTGCCTGTATGTTTTTGAGCATATGTATGTGTACCTGTGTGTGTGTGAGTGTGTGTTGATGTGTCCTTTGCTAAGGCTTTGTTTAAGTTGTGTGTAATCTCATCTTAACACAAAGCCTGCACATATGACACATGTGTGTGTATTGTATGTCCTTACACTGCGCTACCTGCATTATGGACATCACAGCGAAGACATTCATACTGAGAGGTTGAAGCTGGCTCAAGCAATGAGGTGTATGGCCTTCAGCTTGCTCTGTCTGTCTGTCTGTCCGTCTGTGTGTGTGCCTATTAATGAGCGTGTTGAACTAAAATGTGGAGGATGAGCAGATTGAGTGAAGTGGGCGTCTCTCTCAGTGCCTGCATAAGTGTCGATGTACATGTATGTGTGTGTGCGTGTGTGTGTGTGTTCATACTGTGTGGGATTTTATGTACTTGCAGGTGAGCCAAGAACAATTCTTCATTTGTTTGTTCACTCCATGTAAAGCTTATTATGAGTCTGTATAGCCACTGCACGATATGAGAAAGGACATATGTCAGTGTGTGTGTGTGTGTGTGTGTGTGTGTGTGTGTGTAATAGAAGGCACGGAGGGTGGTGTGGGAGGCTCAGTCTCTCAGGTCCATGCTGGAGCCGAACAGGGCCACCAGCTGCTCCTCATAGTGGGCGATGTTCCTCTTCATGATCTCCTTACAGGAACCCAGGAGGCGCTCAAAGGCCTGAATGTCTATTACTGCACAGATAGAGGACGAGACAAGAGAGATGTCAGGTGTGTCTGTGGAGAGACATCTCAGGTACTAAAACACAGCCCAGTCCTTACACAGCATCCGCTGGACAGCACACACAAAAAAACAGGTAGAAAGACATCCCTGCTCTTAAATGTCCTTACAGGACCTCAGATAACCCTTGACGTCATCCTGCTCATCTTCTACAACACCACAACGGGGAGAATGAAAAAGTACGACAGACAGTAGACGTTGCTGCAGTACAGTTGAGTGATTTTTCTCTGCTTCGCAGCTGTTCGAGGCAGGCTGTTAGTACGGTACATAGAAGGTGCGCTGGACAACAACACAGACACGTAGGTGAGCGTACCGACAGGAAGAGCGTGGGGAGAAAATAGGGGAGTAAAAAGGGAGATGACTGAGAACTACATCTACTATGAAAAAAATAAGAAATAAAGCGGCGTAATCAGCATTAAACACATTTCACAACAGAGGGAATAGAGCCGACAGAGAAACACAGCTCAACAGCTGTTAAAGAATCCTGTGTTCATTTTGAGAAGTGAAGAGCTGTAGAGCCTGAAGTAGTGCCTCCACTGTGAACTATTACTGAACAGCCTTTAATCAACACAGAGTACAAGGTGACGACAGACAACAACCGTGAATTAATCAGAACTAAAATGCCACTTCATATCTCATGACAAACCACTTGTAACAGAGCAATTAGTAGGAAATGAAAACCACACTTTGTTGTGAGGTTGAGTGGTTTAAATAACGCTTATTAGATGAAAGTGTCATTTGATTATGATCACATGAAATGTTCTTTTAGATGCAGGTGTCACATTCCTTCATGTCGATGGAAACGGAGCTACTTTAAACACACATCTGAGCAGCATTAGCCAGGATGCGGACAGACGTGTTAAGCGGGTGTATTTGGTCTTACCCACACACTTGACATTGCCCACTGCGTAGGCCGAGGCGGCCCGGGGCTTGTTGGTGACCAAGGCCAGCTCCCCGAAGTAGTGACCCCTGCTACAGCGCGTTAGCTCCACCTCCGCATTGTCTGCATGGTCTGCCTTTGTCTGCAGGGAAGAGAGGAGAGGAGAGGATTAAAGGTTAGGAACCACTGAGCACCGCTCCGCTCTCCGCCCCCACCCGGAGGGAAGCACTCATTCCCATTCTCATTCCAGCTGGGGAGAGCGGGGTGTCGGAATGCTCTGCAAGGAAACTTCTTGGTGGGAGAAAAATAACCAGATTTGATATATCGGTGCATATTCCTGTACCTATAAAAACATTTTTAGAATATTTATCAGCCTAAGAGTGGCTGAATCTTTTCTTTTTTTTTTTTTATTCTTTTTTTTTTACAGCTGGATATATGTATGGTAGAGGAACATGTATTCCACTATCAGGTCTCTGAGGGACACACGGGGAAATTAATTCACCCTAGCGGCAAAAAAGTTAATTAAACTGCATGGAGAGCGGTGAAACCGAGAGACGGCGGTGAGGAGCATCTTACTTTACTCTTCATCATGATCTTGACCTCCCCAGATTCTACTATATAGAAGCATTCAGCCTTGTCTCCCTGAGGAGAAAGAAAGAAGAGCATAAACACATTTAAAAGGTAGTTATGTACCATATGTTGAAATCCTTAATATTTCATTGCTGTATGAAACCACATCAGCTTTCTTCCCATGTCGTACCTGTGTGATGATGCGCTCACCGTCAGGGAACTGCTTCGATCCTAAGACATCCACAATCTTCATCCTCTCGTTAGCCTGGGGGGGGGGGGGGGAGGAAGGGTTAGGGGAGAAAAATAAAATAGTTAACGTAGGGAGCAGAGAGAATTGTTTCATTGACTATGCAGGCAGATTACAGCCATGTAAACTCCTCTTCGTCAGACTTCCTCCTCTCATACTGTGCTCTTGCTTGTCTGGACCATTCACTCCACTTGGGTCGTGTACAGTTTGGGCTTGATGGTTCAACAAAGGGTCTGTGACTGTTCATCAAGCAGTGTTGTACAAGTGGCATGTATGTCTAAGAAAGTACACGTTTAGCCGTCATCTGAACTAAATATACAGAATGTTATTCAGTGTAGAACAGAGCTTCTGCCTTCATTAACTGGCTGATATTTAGCTGTTAGCTAGACGTCTAGCTTCACAGGTGATGCTGTTGCATCCACTGTGTAGTGGGACTCTGAAAAAGAGCCTGTGAAGGAGAACTCACCTCCAGTGACTTGAGTAAGGGCACGGACTCGATGAAGGTCTCGTACACCCTCCTCTTCTTTGCATTGTTCTTCACGATGAGTCTACGAAACGTGGCACGGTCCTAAGGGAAAAAACAAACGCGAGTAAACAAACACCTCCCGGAGGCAGACGGACGGAGGCTCTCCGACCGCTGTGACTGCTGCTGGTCCTTCCTGCGCTCGGCCACAAGGAGGCGCTGCAGCAGCACGAACCGTCGGAGCAGAGCCTGGCTCCATTCACAGATAGCAGGGCTCCATTCTTAACATGTCTGAGCGTCACGGCTCAATGAGCTGTAGCTGGTGACTGTACCGAACCCGCTCACAATGCAATCCTGAGAAGACAACTCGAGGGACAAACAATTCAAAGACGGAGCTTTTTTTTAAGATTCACAAAAGGTGACACCTGCTTTGTAAATATACTGATAAGAGAAAAATAAAAAGATGTGACCGAGTACTTCTAGTCTGCTAATTGGATCATTTATGATTTACAAACAATTAAAGAAACTCCGGGTAATTTGTGTCGCATTAAAATCTATAAATTCTGTGTCTATGCATGTTTGTCTCCGTTCTTACCAGTCCCCATAGCGCCCCCTCCTCGGTGGCGACGATGGTGGCGGCGCGTGGCGTGTTGTACATGAGTGCCAGCTCCCCGAAGCTGCCCTTATTGTCATACTGACCCACCGTTGTTCCCGTTACCATGATGTCATACACCCCCCTGGAGACAGAGAGAGAAGAGAGGCAGAGAGAGGTAGGGAAGGAGACAAATGAAGGAAACAGGGAATAAAAAAGAGACAGAAATACAAAAGGCAACATGGAAGAAAAATGAACTCGAATGACTTTTGATTTCTGCAATTGAGGCAAAAGAGGTGATCAGTGTTTTGTTTATTGACCTACTGACTGGTTTAAACAGACGTCTAATTACAGCTCATCCGTGGCCTCTGGGCAGGACCCTGTGTTTGGCAGACGGAGCGAGCTAATCGTTTGTGTTTTTGTTGTGTGCATATTTCTATTACAGTAGATGCTTTTCACACATTTGAAAACTGACGATATGTATAGCGGAGAGCAATTCAGCCCATCTGTGAACGCTGCTGTTTATCTGCATGTACAGCGTCAAAAAGTGTTTGTCATCACGGTTGTGTATGCCTCTGATAGATAGTGCTCTCTCTCTCCCCCCCCCCCTCTCTCTCTCTCTCTTTCTCTCTCTCTTTCAGGGTTAAACCTGGGGAAGGTAATTTGCAGCGTTGTAGCTCGGCAGGATTAACTAGTCATTTAGTCAGATAGCTGCGTAGAGGGGCTGAAACCCTCGTCGCTGGTGTATTCGCATTAACTTAGTTTGACTGGATTACCGTGACAAAGGGGACGATGACCACTTGTGATGCCGCCTACCTGAGCACAGTTAAGACACCGTTTGAAATCCTGCGCTGCTAGCTCATAATTAAAAGAGACGAAGTGGGTTTGACAGCTGTTAACATTGATAAATTATGCACAATGAATGTGAGCGAATGATTTCCAGTTACTTCTCGTCTTCAAGGCTTCAGAACAGGACAGTTAAGGTCTGTGAAGGGATATCTGTAAGCATGTTTCGATAAGGAAACATTTAAACAATGCGTTGCCCTGTCCTGCTTTTCTTTGTGGTCTGTGTTTATCCCTCCGTCTCTGTGTGTGTCCATGCTCACACCCCACCCTGCTGCTGACATTAGCTACCACCTACACTTTCTACAGGCCAGGGAAAATCCCAGGGTAGTGTGTGACCAGGCAGGCGCCGCTGCTCTTAAAAGGTCATCGGACATCTCTCGTACGGGGAGCAAGCTGTTAGAAAGCGTGTCTGCAGACTGAACGATAAGCACACAACAAGTGGAACTAAACCACTGTGCTGAACCGATACGTGCCAAGAATGAGTAGAGGCCACGGTGGGCTAAACGATGAGCTGCCATGATCATAAAGCAGCTTTGACACGAGCCAACCTGTAAAGACCAGCGACACGGGCCGACTGTTTGACGACCTCCTACCTCTCTATGACGTAGAAGTTGTCTCCGTCGTCGCCCTGGTCGATGACGTGGTCAAGGGGCTGAACCCGTAACTCAAACATGGCGTCCAGCACCTCCGAGAACTGCTCCTGGATGGGGGACAGAGAGGGAGGATGTCATGCACAAATGACACGAAGGAAGAAGGAGCTCTAGTGGAAATGTGTGTCTGGAGTTCAACTCGCAGCTCAAAATGGCATCTAGCTCATGCGAGTGCTGCTCCTGAGCGAGAGGAAAGTTAATTATCCCTGAAGGGGAAAGTACACAAGAGAAAGAAGAGGGGACATTTTCTTCATATCATGCGCATGTTTGTGCAATGTCAGTGAAATATGGTTGTCACTAGGGGTTTAAGTTCATCGTAATGACATAGATTCATCATAGTAGATGCCAAGTGCTACATGGCTCACAATGGAAACAGAAATAAGTTTTTAAAAATATCAAATTCATTTAAGCCAAAACAAACGGGGATAGATCAGACATGTGATTTTTGGAATTGCTTTTTGCCAAGCAGGCAAGACAATCCATGTCCAAATATAGTAGGGTTAAAGCCCAGTGGTTGTGTTACACCAACAAACACATAATAAGAACGTAGTAGCGTAGTAACATAGTAACATAGTAACACGGGCTTCTATGACTTTCGAGGCAATAAGACGAGCAGAGTAGAGACTGTACTGGGTCGTGTACTTCTTTCATTGGTTCAAGTACCGTATTTTCCGCACTATAAAGCGCACCGGATTATAAGGCGCACCTTCAATGAATGGCCTATTTTAGAACTGTTTTTATATATAGGGCGCACCGGATTATAAGGCGCATAGAATAGAAGCTACTACAGTCAAACGTTTGACTGGGGTTGCGTTATGCATCCACTAGATGGAGCTTGAACTCAGCGTCGTAAGCGTGTCTCTTGAAAGGTGCCATTTTGGGGTCTTTATACACACAAGTGGTGTTGGACTAGGAGTAAGCACAGTACCGGTGTTTACCGCGGTGCGGCTTTGTAGTTTACCAGTCGTACTGAAACATTTTGACAGAGCGCCGTGTACAACCAGTATGGATCAACCAATTAACAAATTGATCCATATATAAGGCGCTCCGGAATACAAGGCGCACTGTCGTTTTTTGAGAAAATTAAAGGCTTTTAAGTGCGCCTTATAGTGCGGAAAATACGGTACTTCTTTTCTTCCCTTTTCTCTACTGTTCATTTAGTGAACTGCATTTATATATTTTATTAAGCTGTCTTTGTATTATGTATCATCTGAGCTGCCCTAAGAGCAGATGCTTTATGTGTAGTTCCTGAGGAGACTAATGTGCTGACCAGGAGGAAAAAAACCTTTAAGTAGATCCAATGCAACACATCTGCTATTAATGTTATTACTGTAATGAAAACCTGAATAAATGAATGGAGAAACTTAATAAATGCAGATGCTGTCACACATGACACAAGCAGTCACTGAAGCTGTAAGCTAGTAATGCGTTGGTGTGTGTGTACCTCTTCCTGTGTGTGTGTGTGTGTGTGTGTGTGTGTGTGTGTGTGTGTGTGTGTGTGTGTGTGTGTGTGTGTGTTTTACCTGTTCTAGTGTTTTGAACAGTAGGATGTCTCGGCAGGACTCTTGCAGTCTGAGGCGCTGCTCGTCTGTTTTCGGGTGAACCACTCTGGGCTCCGTGTCCTCGTCGTCGTCGTCTGGGTTGAATGCCTCCGCACACACTGGAGGGAGGACATGTAAACCCACTTCACACATTGCACCAACATGTCCTGTTTGATTACACTGTAATTAGACTGAGCAAACACTGCAGGTTGGAGAGTATTCTACGGAGGAGTTACAAAAACCAGAAAACGTATAGCAACAATATCCGAATACCTAAACTGACACGCACACGCACACACGGCCTAAAAGGAGGAGGGAGGAGATCATTACTGCAGGACACAGAGGGAGCCCAGAAGTGAGGAAATCACACGCCATGTTTCACCACACTGGCTGACAGACACTGACGAGGTCACTTCAAAGTGTCACTATGCGTCCGTGTTTCTCCAAACTGTGTAGCGACACACTACACCCCTCACATGACATTTAGCACAAAACACCTGGAAGTCTGTGCGAATGCGTGTGTGTGTGTGTGTGTGTGTGTGTAACGTCTCATCTCTCAGCATTCACACCAGTCGTGTTTGGAGCAGTTCGGACTCTGGAGTCGCAGCGTGTTAACTCCTTTAGTTCCGCTCGATCAGGCCGGTAGACACAACGGAGCAAATAAAAAGCTGTTAAAATTTGAGCCTCTGCGCTCGGCCAACCAGAATGCGATGCGGTTAATTAAGCGTGAGAACATTATCTGAACCGAGGACAAGATACGACACCAAAAACACAAGGCTTTTATGAGTGTGAGGACACCGATGTTAGCATAAATAATCAGCTTTGTGTGTTCTTCATTAAAAATGTAAGATAAGGCAGAGAGCAGGTCCATCATGCTGAGCTTAAGTTGCAGGACTCGGATGCGTTTAGTTTCCTCCGAGCTGCCAAAGCCTCCATCTATCCCTGGCAGGATGACAGGACACCGAAAACACCTGCCAATACACGCACTACTTGTGAGTCTGCGTGTGCTTTGTTTACAAGTTCACTTGTAACAGGGCAGCGTGATCAAAGTGAATGCAAATATTCAATCAAGTCATCATTTCCACCCTGTTGTCAGGCCAAGGAAAATAAACTGTGATTGTGGCTTTATGTTTCTTGTGTGAGAAAACAGACTCCTAATAGCGTTGAAGCCGTCCCCCTTCCTGAATGTAGAGAGCACGTGTCCGTGTACTTTTACATGAGGACTGTGAAACAGATCACTGAAACCACATCACAGGTTCAGCTAAACACAACATTCGGATAACCATTTAAAAAGATATTTGAACCACCGTCCAGTGTAATGTTGACAACACTCTATGAATGGGAATGAATTCCTGGAGCTGTTCAGTTGTTACGGCCTGCAACTACTCTCCCATAACCTCTCTCATCTACAAATTCACTTACTGCTTTTCTACAACTCCTAAAAGGCTTTTAGAGTTATTCTGTGGATACGCATTTCTCTACCCTTAAGCCAAGGAAAGGCATAGTACTGAATATATCTGTGATCACCGGGGTAAATAACTGAACTTTAATATTGAATGTATGCAATATTAGAGATAAACCTATGATGAAAGCTCTAGCTCATATGGAAATAAGCAGATTTACTGATTGTTTTCTCAATAGAAAATGTATTGTCTGAAATAATGAAGCAAGTAAACAACAGCAGCAGTGTAAAGCTGCTCGTTAAAAGTTCAGTTAGAAAGTAAAGAACCGCCGTAAACCATAAGGCAGTCCAGCATAGTACTACTACAGACACACATTACAATGATCTGATTTACAAAACTTGTTGTGTTGGATTACATTACAATGTACGAGGACCTCTTTGTTTCAGCTAAGTGCGTCATTGTTTTTCATTTAAGCTTTAATGAGCCTTCTTTCCTTGGGAGAAGTTTAAATGTGTCGACCTCAGAAAACACCACACACACAAAACACACCTGCAAAACCTACTTTGTACGACTGGCAAACTGAATAAGGAGCTTTGTGGTCACATCTCTGGGAAACATGATGAGCACCACGTTTACGCTCGGTCTTTGTTGTTGTATTAACACGATGTCTTCTTAAGGATCATTATATCTGACAACATTACCGCTACAGAGAAGGTCTACGTGTACCACACAAAGACACTTTGTTGACCACATCATAAAACAAAGACCGCTATACATACAGATGGATGTTATGTCTACAAAACAGTACAACTTGTACGTATTAACAGCACAGAGTCCACACCTTTACGACACTGTGATACAGACAGCAGGGTCAACAGTGACGGTAGGGCAGAAGTAAAGATAAACATCAGCAGACACACCCAGAGGCTAATCAAAGTGCAGCGCTCTGTGACGACTGACGACATTCAATTACTCATGTGTAAACACTAGACGGGTACGAAGAAGCGTGAGAAAACAAAAAGCGCCGTACACACAAGACCACAGGCGCCGAGAGAGAAACACAGTCACACAGAACCCCAAACCCTGTGTTTTTAAATCCAAGAGATAATGTGAATACACTCATTATCGAAACATCAGACAAACCGGTGCGTCTACTACTAGCCTCAACGTGCACGACAACGCAGACGCTGAGCCACCGTGGCAGTGATGTGTGCAGTGTCGTCTCTGGTGTGGATTACACTGACGGGACATGACGTCAAACATATGCATAAACACAGACATGCTGGGGAGCGTTCCTTACCCGACACTCTCCTGTTGAATCTGCTGGGTGGTGGAGCTATGGAGAGAGAGAGGAAGAGGAAGAGGTGACATTAACGGCATTGTTTTTACATAATGACATTTAATACGATTTTGTGATCACCATTATCTATGAACAGACGGTGTACATAACAATAACTGTAGCGAAAAAAGGAACAAAAGGGCAGACAGTGAGTCAGAGAGAAAAATACAGAGAGTCAAACAGATAAAGGCAACAAGAGGGGAAGAGATAAAAAGTAGGACACACTCAAAGATGTAGGCAGACAAAACAGAGACGGAGCGTAATCACTCGGTGAGAACACATGAGCCGAGAGAGAAACTGAGAACGAGTATTTTCAGAAAGTGCATGTTTTCTTCACACACATGGATGCTGCTGTGAGCCGTGGCTACAGCCTCCAGCGTGACACACGTTACCTCTAACACATGGCAGCGGCATGTTTTCATGACCGCAAAGTGAAAGACTAATAAAACAAAAACATGATCAAACTCGGCAGCATTGATCACACGACGACAGATATGAGCAGATTTACAAATAACATAATACGAGTCCTCATAGCGGTGTGGATAAGAAATAATGTGTTAGGAGAAAGAAAGGTTGAAAGGGTAATGGCGGTTATGTTAATATCAAACCTGTTACACTGTGGCTCCACTACACCATGTCCTAAACAGCTCCCATTAAATATAATCAGTCAGTCCGTCTGAACCACAGATTCACGGTTTGGTTGTGTTTTGTCCGTGCCAGTGTAGCCGGCCTCAAGCGGCTGCAATGCACAGACGCTTCAAAACACAAACATGAGCACTCAGATATTATTTGAGATAATCTCTTTAAGTTGACCCACGAGAACGCCACGTGGCTCTTACAGTAAGCCAGAGGAGGTCATACACTGATGTGACATCCAGATGTGACATGAGCCGGGGAAGAATAGCATATAGCTTAAATGTATCATCCTGTTATGAGAGTCTATGGAAATATGGAGAATCCATTCCATACAGGAATCAGGATATTAACTAACAATAACATGTATGTGGAAGTTTGTTGGTGTAAGCATTTCTATTCTTTAGGTTAGTGTGTCACATGCTTCTTATCCAGGCTCATACCTCTTGCCCATCTTGGCTGATTAACGAGGGTAGTTTACTAGTAAAATACTGAGGTGGGTAAGTATGTAAAAGCTCACATTATACATATGTTTAATCTTTAATTATGTTTAATTCAAATGAATAGAATACAATAGCTTTAATGCCTATGTCAGCAATCCTTTCACGTACCGACGTTGGAGCTCTCATTCTGTAATGAAACATCCATGTATCATTTCTCCAGGCAATGATATCTAAACTTTCTTTGACCAATGTTTGTACCAACATCGAACCAAAACACAGGAGAAACATCCAGTGCAAGGCAGAGGATGCTTCCTGGAAAATGTGAAAACAGGAGCTGTAATCAAGTTAAATTTCTGGTCACGATTTCAGTGCCGTGCACTCGACACTCGGCGTTATTCATCAGAGTAGAGGCAGCCTGGAAGGACTCCGCTGGATATGAATATGCATCAGGGATAATAAATTGGCACAACGAGAGAGAGAGAGAGAACTGTGTGCACGAGGGAGAAACTGCACACATGGGAGTGTGTTTGTACAGTATGTGTGGTTGCACAGTCAACGCGGTGTGTGTGTGTCTGCATTCCGGCCTTGGGCAGCTCTTGGGTGAGTCTATGAAAGTATCCAGATCTTGTGAATGTGTGTTAATGTACGCGCAAAGAGAGTGAGGTCAGGGTCCTAAACACCTGCTTTCTAACGCTGGGCTGTTACTAGCCAGCATGGTCATAGCTCATATGGCCCCCCCCAATCCCCCCCCCCCCCCACACACACACACACACGCGATGTAGAATGTGAAGACGGGAGGGGGGGGGGGAACTCTCACATACACACCACTTTCCTCTGGTCACAATACTCTGCTCTCCGTGGAGATCACGCTTTGCATCACTCAACACAGATCAAGCAACAGGATGATCTCAACCACAGCTGCAATGACATTTGCGTGGTCTGCAAGGGAATTTATTTGACTGTTCTTTTAGAGGACTTACTTTCAAAAAAAAAAAAAAAAAAAACCTGCTTGTACAGAATTACCCACTGCATCTCAACTCTATTTTTAAGCACGCGTCAACGATCACATACTCAACGCACATTCAAACTTGTTTACCTCTTCTCTCATTCTGCTCGACCACATATTAGCCTTGATGACATCTACAACATGGTAACTGCCCACCCGAAACACACCAAACAGCAGCTCAACTTGGCAGATTATTTGGATGGCAGGTATACAACATACTTTAGCTTGTCAGTTGTTGGCCAGTAATACAAAAAGTTCACCGTTTACATGCTTTACTGTCTCTAATCACAAAGGCTCTGCTCCCTCTCTAACAGCCCATTCATCAGCATCATGCAAATATGCATCTGTAAGCCAAGTCTCAGGGCAGAACCTATCGCCCTCATATTCTAACAACTCAATTGCTTTTTAAGGATCGAAAGCAACCTCCAAACCGTGTCTGGTTGCCTGCCAACAAGACTGGCAGACATCTACTAGCCACAGCCAAACTGGAGTGGGAAATGAGAGAAAACCGAGTCATATCTTTGAGTCTTCTTCTCCCTTTATCTCTTGCTTCTACTTTAACCTCATCCAAGCACTACAGAGTGTAGCCCACACCGCGGCAGTGCAACCAGAAATGCCTCTGCCCATTACAACCACAAGGCAACTGTTCTTTGTCCAACAGCAACTTCACATCACAAGCCGCTACAACACAAACACACGTTTAGATATCGTTCTCCATCAGCGTGATTCTTCATGTGCATATAGAAGATCACAGTCTGTCCACCCTTAAGCAATAGTAACAGACTCCAATGAGCTCTATTCTCTCCCCTCTCTGTCCCCCACCTCTGTCATTTATTGTATAGCTCGCCCCCTCAGCTGTCTCGAAGGAACAGACCTTCCTCCCCCGTATTGCTCCCAAAGTTTCAAGACTCCTCTCCCTGCCTCCATCTTCTCTTTCTCTCCGAGTCTGGTTTCTTTCTTTATCTCCTTAACCTCAAGACACAGATTGGCCCTTTGAAGTTGCTTGTTTAGGGAATGTTAAAGAGGACCAATACAACACGAGGGACTGATATTTTTAATTTCAACGTCTTAATCAGTTTATGACCAAGATGAAAGTCAAACCGCCAAACAACAGTAAACAAAAGGTCATCATCATCGTCAAATCAAGCGCTTCCTAAACTAATAGGCAGCCACCAGAGGGCCATCAAGATGTTCTGGTTTCACTTTTGTTAATTTGCAGGAATGTAGCACGACGTGAAATTGATAGCAGTTCTCTGGTGATTTAATTTTGGGTAAATGGTTTAGCTACAAGTTTATTTTGCTTCTGTAAATAAGAAAGGACCAGTCTTACTCTAAAGCAAAGATTTCTACATCAGCAGCAATGTAGCACAGTGAAATGTAAAATTCTAATCGGAATGTGAAATAAAAATATTTTGTCCGTATAATGAATTAATTGTGATAAGTAATCATGATCTAAATAATGGTGACAATCATTTTGTCCATTATCTTACTCTACCCTCATGCCAGCCCAGCCAAGCTGTGTGGTGCCAAAATATTAAACACCAGACTATTGTGTCTGGTAAATAACTATATATTTACATGTTTTCAAGGCCAATGAGATGCAGCTAGAGCCTCAGCTACCAAATCACAGCTGTGGACCTGACCCTGACCTTTCACCTCATTGTATGGACAGAAAGAATACTAAAATACAGAAGAGCCGGGCTGATATGACTAAAAACTATACAGTAATATCCTTTAACATCACTCAACCTTCCACTCATTAGTCATCAGCTATCTATTCCCTGGTGCTTATGACTCCCGTTCTAACTTTAACATCTCTTCATCTTTCACTGCTCAACATTCACAGTATACATTCTTTCACATGGACAGTGATTCTGTTCCTGTGAATATTTCATCCACCTCTTCCCATGACACCGATGTATCCACTCTAACATCTTGCAGTTTCTGCTTGTGGTAAAGCCATAGGTATGTTGGTGGATGCACTACAATGCAAACAGTGTAGTTGGCAATGAAACGGATCACAGTACGAAGAGGACTGGGGGAAGAACATCAGGGCCTGTGGCACCGGCCATGAACTACAAGGTCCCGGTTTGTGGCTGGGCGGGGCTTCCTGTCCCTCTCTCCCCTCATTGGCTGTCATCACTCAAAGAGAATATGGGATTGAGGAAAAGCAGCATGCTGTTTAGTGTGACTAATTAATTATCTCTAAAGCAGAAAATGGATTTGTTACACATACAGGACATTATATAAAAATACATTCATCCCTTATACAGCTTTAGAAAATGTCGAGCAGCAACTAGAGTGTACACAATGTGAGAAGAGTGGAATGAAACATGCAACAACACCTGTGTACTTTAAAGAGGTTTCCACAGGTGTTGTCATGATTTCTGTGAGTGATCATTTAATTTCAACTCTCCTAATTCCACTTTTTTTGTTTCCTTCAACACAGTCCCCTGTGCCCTCTAAAACTCTATTATTTGCAGCATAACCACCTCCCAGGAGGACACATTCCAAACTGCTTAAAATGATTTGCTATGATCCGCGTCAAACTCATGAACAGGGTCAGATCTCTGCATGTACCGCAGCAAAGAGGCAGAGACCAATAGAAATGCATAAACTCACACACACACACCTGAGGATTTACACATAGACCCAAACACAGCAGGGAGCACTGATTTGACTTAGAGTTGTTTTTTTGGAGGCCGTTTTAAACCAAATGCATGATCAGCGCGTGTTCAGTCCCAGTGTTGAAGCCCATTTGAAATGAATCATGGATCGTCTATCAGACACACAAAACGCAGTTTTGTCTGTCAAGAGCAAGTGGATATAATAAAAGTGTGTGTGTGTGTGTGTGTGTGTGTGTGTGTGTGTGTGTGTGTGTGTGTCGATGTGGGGGCTGTAAGTCTGAGTGTGCAACGTGTGAAGCGCTCTCCCTTCAGTCATGTGGCTGGGGGAGTTGGGGGTGGTAGTGATGGTGGCTGTATCAAGTGTACGGCTGAAGTTGCCTTGGAAACCTAACACAAAGAAGATCTCATCGCCATAACAACGCTACCCCCCCCCTCCCTCCCTCCCTCCCTCCCCCCTCCTCCTCCTCCTCCCCCCCCCCCCTCTCGGCCGCCATCCAGCCCCTTCTCTACCCAGCTAACAAGTGGCTGAGCATCCCCCCCCACGTTCTCCTATCTGTACACCCACTCACTGCCATAACAGCATTAACAGATGGAGAGAAAGGGAGAGAGGGGAGGACAGAGAGAAGGGAGGACAGAGAGACAAACAGAGACAGACCAGAAGGGGTGAGAGGGGACAGAAGGAAATAAAGAGATGTGTTATGTGTTGAGGAAGCAGATAAACGAGGTAATAACAGGACTATAGCATGTGCTCCTATTACTGGTGATTCAGAAAAATAATGAAGAGAAGCAAACAAACAAAGAGAGAAAATAAATCATTGAGAGAGAGAGGGAGAGATCAAGCCCCCCCCCCCACCCCCCCTCCTAAGTGAATTAGGGGGGAAAAAAGGAACAATTCCTCCGTCCTTGCCTGGTGTTTTCCATTGATTTCTCTTACAGCCATACTCAGTGTGTGAGTGTCTGTCAATATACCAGCCAGTAAGCTGACTGATGTATCTTAAATCTTTCCACTTTTGCTTTAACAAAATGGCCACAGAGTGGTGAGACTGGTAAGATGGATGAGACGGAGGGGAACACATGACCGACACGTTTAGTGAGGATTAAATGAACCCGAACTCAAAAGTGTGGAAGCGACGGCTGGCTTTCAAGTGGGCGAGTTAAAGGCAAACTATATAAACTACGTTGTGGACAGGTCTGTTATCTGTCCGTCCACCTGTTGCTGCTCACACCTCCTGGTTTCCCTCTCACCACTCTCTGCTTCCTTGAATAGAAACAGTGAAACGCAGGATAATGTTTTGCTTTTAAAAAGGCCACTTTGGAAGAGAGTCAACCACCATTGGGAGCCTCTCGTCTGTTTGACAGAGAGTAAAACAGGGACGGGGTTGGATCAGGTTTGGGGATGGGTGTGCCGTCGCTGGTTTTTCAGAACTGAAAACAGTCGCGTCTACTTGGACGGTTCCCGACTATTCATTTGTTGCGTTAAATGCAAAAGATTAAGCTGTTTGACTTCTTAATTCTTATTCTTTCAATACCCATGGATGCTCTTGAGAACAATTCATTTTAGACTGCAGATGTAATAAAACACAAGACTGTGAGGAGTGGAGGCACAGTGACATTTCTGTCACCCAAATGGCCAATTTGTGTCCGTTTTGAGCGTCAGACAAAGTTCTCCGTTATTGTTCTCTCATCTTTGATTCTCAGACAGTCCGGAGCACCGTGACAACTTAAATCCACTGAGACATTTAAAAGGTTTGTGCAAAACGATTACAACTACTCTTAATTTTATACCTTTTCAGTTTGTCCGGGTAGCATAACTATAATTCACAGCAAAGTGTTGAATAAGAATAACAATCCACTCAATACATTTTTTTAAAAATCATTAAAAAAAAAAAAAAAAAGTAGCTGGTTACAGTTCTACAAATGTAAAGCTTTGAATGTCTTCCTTTAATATTATTAAACTAAATGTATACTTTGGGAGTTTTTGGACTGCTGCTGAGATGCATGCAAGGTCCTCCATCTATACCCCTTCTCTCCGTCTTTCCCCAACAGCAGCCCTCGCCATCTGTTTCTCCTCTTCACGCCAATCTGTCGCTCCATCACTTCTCCTCTCTGCACCTCCTCTCAAGGCCTGATTGATAACGGCAGGGTCATACACTGTATGGAGCTTCCCTCACGTGGTGCCTCTCCTACAGAGCTAGCAGCTTCAGACGGCGCACGCACGCACGAGGTGGAAGACAATTGGAGAGTTTGAGAGCAGACTCAATAAAAGAACATCATCAGCTCCAGTCTCCTACTGCACACCCACATAGAAGTCCCTCCAGAATCAGGGGAGAGATGGGCAGGGACCGAGATTAAACAAGGTCCACTTCCTTCTAGCGAAAGCCTCGACGGCTACAGGCGCTTGGATAACAGGGATGTGGAATGGGGCACTGAATTTGATGAATTTACTGTTGATCAGACCACAAATCTCTTAATTTCTACCGCCAGATAATCAGATAGTCATTAACACGGATTTTGTAATGTGCTGATGGCTTCATTTCCAGTAAAGGAGAGAACAGGCTTGTGCTCCGCTGTGATTGTAATGCAACACAGCAGTTACGGAAAACTAAAAACGAGTCGGGGTATCCAATTAGAGGGCATAAACATTATTGCTTTTAATGACGTAGATTAGTACCAAACAGTCGACTCTATCTCAGATTTGTCTTTGAAAAATTAGGGCTCATTTAAAACAGTAGATGGCGCTTTGAGCACTTTTCAACCATGAAATGCTGATTTGTTTTATAAATTTGGAAGGAAATGTCAATATCAACAGCAGCATTGATGCCTTTCATCCCATTACCTTCATATAATGTATTGTCCAAGTGTGCAGTTACTCTTTAACCTTCATAAACTGAAATTGCACTGTAAAAAAAGTTGACGTAAGACGAAAACGTGGACAACGCCGTGGCAGCAACCTGTCAATCACAAGGTAGCCCCACCCTAACACATACCCTGCTTTCTCGTCTATGTTACTCTAAATGGGACCATAATGTTTCTGCATTGGCTTCACTTTTCAAACCCAGAGCTTTCCGCCTGATCTTTACATTGCAAATAGTTGTTTGATGCTATATCAATACCTTACCTTCTCCCTACTGGGAGCCACCGTTTATCAACATGATCCGTTATCAATACATCCTTCATCTTTCCAAAAAATCTCTTTCTATCTTTTTCCTTCTGCCCCGTTTCATCTCTCCCCCGAGCAGAAAGGAACAAACATAAATCCTACCCTGCGTGTCCTCCTCCGCAGAGAGGATGTACGTAGTCCGGCTCTATATGTCGATGCATGCTGAAGTGCTGACCTCAGCGGCAGCAACCCCAGCTCCACAGCTCTCACCACAATACCGGGCTCATGTGGAAATCTAATCACATAATGCCCGCACTACATTAGCTATATCAATTTGCACACAATTACGCACGCAGGTCTCTAACATGCAGTATTTGTAGACACACACACCATTATCTAGTATTGCTTTCTTTAAAAAGGAAACGTTTGCCCCGAGACAGATTTCACATGTATTTCTCTAACTGAATTTGGCCGTGGGCAACATCGACAAAATTTGTATTACATAACATGTAGTGATATATTTTATTGAATAATGACAATGTATGTCAATGTATGTGGCAGCACAGCACAGGTGAATCATTTGAGCAGAAACCATCTCAAGAGCACCACTAAAAGTTGCCGTTAGAGATTGCTTTGCTTGTGGCTCAACAGACGGTGGATTATGAACCTGGTGAAAGCCTCCGTGTCATTCCTGGTATAATGTGCAGTGCAGGTATCGGGTCTGCTGACGTATCACGTCTGCCGGCTGCTGTGCGTCACGTTAGAGTCAAATTATTGGTGTTAAACAGCATGTCAATTATTGCCTCCAGCAAATTGGAGCCTTACCAAAAAGGGCTTGAGCACACCCTCCAGATACTGAATGTTAAAACTGTATTATGGACAACACCAATCAGGATCATGTTCTGCGCTGGAATTGTCATTTGTCATAATCACAGGGAGTTGATGAAAGTCATCAGTGCTGGCTGGTTTCATGCCCCGTGGCTGTTTTTCCTCATATGAGAGTCAGCTGGGAAACGAGAGGACACATCATTGAAGTAGGTTGTTGAGAAACACTACATGGTACTGTGGGTGGCGGTCGAGTATTGGTCACAGAGAGCTTGTGACATTTTTCCTACCGGCTCAAATAGTAAAAACAAATATCACGGCAGCTCCCTTTGAGCAAAGCACTAAGTACAGATGAGCTCCTCGAAGGACTGGTTGGTTGACAACTTCATATCAAATGTTGTGAAGTGGTCGGCTTGGCATCAGCTGTTCCCACATTAACAAAATACAGACGGTTGTTTTGTTAGCTGGAGGGCTGCATAAGAACAAGACCTCCATGAATCAATAATCCGGGCTCTAATATTTGACAGATGTTTCAGGAGATAGCAGATATTTTACAACTGCAAACTTGTGCCCCAGAGAGAAGAAACTGCACATCTCCATTTCCGTTCTATAGACAGCCAACAGGATGAACTGGTAGCGTCCAGTACACATTTAAATGTAATTGGTTTATACCTTACGCTCCCTCTCCTGTACTATCACTTAAATGAATAGAAGTGGAGATCTCTCCCTCCCTCCCTCCCTGTGACACACACACACACACACACACACACATGTGACTGAGCCTGTAAGCAGAAGCAAAGCATGATATATGGAGCATAAACACGAGGATAACAGACATACGAGCTCCCGGGGCCAATCTACAGTTTTCTCGGCTCTGTGATTTATGGTTGTGAGAACTTGTTTGAATGTTGAATTTATTACACAGAAGTTGCAAACAAACAAGAGATATGAGGTTACAAGATATCAACAACACTCTGTACTCCCAAGTCTAACTGGGGTCCATTAGATTACTCAAATAACAGCTCGTCTCTCTGATGGAACGTCAATTCACCTCTTTTCTTGGCTTTTCCATCATGCTGCACTTTCCTGTCAAACAATGCTTTTACTACACATATATCTTTCTCTTTGTGTTGCTCTTGCAGCAGCTTCCTTTCCCTCTTCATTTGTCCCTTTCCTCTCTCTCATGTGTGCGCTCTTGTTTAGTGTAGCCATTGTGCATCTTTCTGTCTTCTGGTTGAGCCCGTCTCATTCTTTTCTCTTCATCCCTGCCAGGAAAGCAGTTACTCTCGTCATTTCTCGCAGCCTATACCCTCCTCTTCCTATGTCATCAAGCGTCAACAGTTATTCTCACGCTCGGAACCATTTCCCACCATGCGATTCCCTTCTCGCTCTCTTTACCTTTCCCATTATCTAACTCGGTCCTTTTCCCTCCCACAAAAACTATCTGTTGTTCTATCTATCTCTCCCCTCGCCTCATATCGGACTCTCCCCCTTTCCCAGTGTCTCCCCTCTGTTTCCTCTCCCTCTCCCCTTCTGTAGCACTCTCCAGAAGACTTAAGTCCTTAAAAGGAAGTAGGCCCGTCCTGCTTGTAGCTGCGCTGGTGTTAACCCTTTCCCAGGATCAACGAGTATGCTGATTCCACTTAACCCCTTTAAGCCCGACTTGGCCCAATATTCTTTACACTAATATACATACATATACACATATATACATACATACATACACATATATACACACACACACACACACGGCCGTGGTTACACTCGGCTTTTCAATGCGCCCATTGTGATCAGATGGGTCGGATCGGCACTCAGCAGAGTCGGCACATGTATTTGACACTTCAATGCAACCTGCCTGATCGGATATATTTCATGTAAGGAATCTCTCGGCTCCTCACGATTCGATTCCGTGATACTGTGACTATCTGCTATAATCTTAGTAACAAATAGAAGAGATGTGTCAACTGCAGTTTTACATTTCCAAGCATTGCAAAGAGAACCAACAAGAAGAGAAACAACATTGGGCCTGGAGCAGCATTGTCGTAGTAAAAACACAGACTTCAGCATGTTCTGCATCATTTGACGCAACAAACTGCTCTTATTGACAAATAAATAATAAAGACTTCTCTTCAAACAAATCCCCTTGTTATAGGCAAAAATAACGCTTTCTGGAACATGTGGTAAAACTATACATACAGTGATAAAGCGTGCGGGTACGGTGACACTATATTCTGGCAACGGATGTCCCAAATAACATGTTACTTCTATCCTACTGTCTTTCCTCACTTTTCCTAACGTTGAGAAATTAGTCTGAAATTTCCCGCAGCCCTAATTTCATGGTCAAAGGAGCGGGTGTAAAACAGTGGATAAAATACATCGGTACAAATTGGCCCTATATAAATTTTGACTACAGTCTATAGCCCTCAGCATGTGGTCTGGCGGGTCAGATCCACTCTTGGAGTGTATAGGGGAGTGAATACATCCTGGCATGATCGGATGAAAAACGTTGCATTGAAAAATCGAGTGCAACCACAGTATATGAAGCAACATGTCACAAGCACAGGCTTTGAAAGTGGCTGCTGATGGTCTTCGATACGACAGTTTTGTTTTGGCGGGTAAGATAACCATCACAGTGAGCTGAAAGCAGCTGAAAGCAGCATTGACATGTTAATTGGGGTGTTGATTCTCAGAGGAATCTGAAGCGCTTGCAACCTTTGTACAGAACAGAGTCTTTTTTATGTTAAAAATATCACAAGAACTTCATTATAAAGAGGGCAGTGAAGCAGCTTAAAGGACTTTTACACCAGGGGAAGAAAACTCCATCAGTATTTCTAGTGTCTATGATCAACTGATGAATTAACAGAACAACTTGTGTTTGTTTGTGTCTATAGCGCCATGCATTTATTAAAGCGCGGGTTGGTAATCTTGAGAAACTAGAAAGAGAACGCTAGATTAAAAAATGATCCAATCAAAAAACCCAGTCCAGTGTTGCCAACTCTTATCAGGCCTCTGTGCAAAGCCACTCACACAAACTGATCATTATGAACATAAACAGCAAACATGGCTGCTGTTAGTACAGATGTCAGGCTAGCAGTTTGAGTTAGACTCCGGTGACGTGCACAGAGTGCACGCAGGCAGGTAGGCTTCAACCCACACTACAGCAGTGGAGCAGCTACCATTTCATGCTTTGGTAGCAGCAGTAATGGCAGTCCACACATATGCTATTGAGCAGAGGCTTTTTTTATTTAAGTATCTGAGAGCATCATGATAAAGTGCTTCTTTAGCATCTGTGGAAATCCCCCCCATGACCCTGATGGTCTTAATACTATATGCAGTAAGTTACACAGGCCACCAGTAGTTGCAGTGAAAGAAGCAGAAGTGACTCTTACAAATAGTGGTGATATTCTTCAAATACTGGACACTTCAAAAAAGACAGGACACAGAGACAAGCTACGCCGCATGGACGCAAGACAGCTTTCAACATCAGCCTAATTCACGAGCGGTTACTTACCCCGTTAATGTCTGAGCGGCCCTTTCCTCTTTCCTACAGGACACGCTGCTCTGAGAGTACACAGAGTCAGGTCACAGTCCATCTAACGACTGCAGGTCGGACTGTCTTTTCAGAAGACTACAGAATTTCATATTCTTCTGATAAAACGGGCTTATGACAAAACACTGCAGCAATGTAGAATTTGATGTTTAATGTTTCAATTTGTTTAAATAGGGAAATGATGGGAGAGACCAATGTAAAGGACTGTAGATTGTGTATGGGTTGATTTTCCAGGACTTCTTTTCTCAGGGGGGGGGGCAGTAAAAAGTTTCTCTCTCTCATTGCCTGCCCCCCCCCTGCCCAAAATAAATTCTTGGAAACAACACATTTGTGAGGAGAACTAGCAGGCACCGGTCATAACTCATTATCGCTCACATCAGAGCTGTGCACAGTGTAATGTGAACTTGCACCACTGCGGAAGAATATGCAATAAAACGTACATTCTAAATATGAAGCCATGGACTGAAAATATCTTAAATCTGTCAACGCATTACTTTGTATAGCACGCACCCTTGATGGTGCTCCCTCAGGTTCTGTTCACTTCCTTTTCTATGACAGCCTGTATGATTATCGACCTGCAGCACTTGAGGAATGTTCCCGGTCACGGGTAGAATGAGACGTCGCAGAATGTGGAGGAAAGGAATCCTTTTATTCTGACCTTATCTGGCACCGAGTTCATGATCCTAGCTGCTGCAGGTATTCTGCAACATTCACAGTCTCGGACACAACAAATCATTTAGAGTCTCCAACCCCGGGGGCTTCTTTCATTAAAACATATTGCCATTAGGAGAACCCACAAGAGATGGGCCTGTAATCATTTTGGGGTCCTGACACTGTTTAAGAGATGAGGCCCTGGAGACATTACATGGAGCAGTATTCTCCCAGTAGCCTGGGAATGTGGCAAATCGTGTGTGTGGGGCAACAGCAAGCTGAAAGATAATAATAATAACATCAACTCAGGCAACATCTGGTCTTAAAGTGTCAAGTCTCGACATGACGAGCACAGCAAAAAGTTTTCATATCCCAAGGAGGAGGATGCTCAATTCATTCATTCTGGTTCCCGGGGTGAAGAAGTTTACTGATGTGCGAGCCAGTAAACTGAACAGCGTTAACAAAACAAGCGCAGAAAAAAAAAAAAAGATCTGTCCTCCAGAAGTCCTGTGTGGCGGGAAAACATCAAACTGCAGAAGAACATTAGCGGCCGGCCCGCGGGTAGGAGAGTGCAACACGCTCTCATCAAACCACCGGGGTGTAACGTAAACAAGGCCGATCTGCTCTCTAAGACGTGACCATTTACAGTCACAAAAGAACTCCAAAGCTCCACATTCTCCAGCCTGTGTTTAGAGTCGGGCCATTAAATGCAAAACCATCTCACTCGGACCTTGTGGATACCGCTTGCAGTGGCATAGAAACTAAGAACGTATGCTTACTTTAAATCTGACCATAACAGTGTATGTCGTGTTAATAAGGTTTCGAGTAATGCCGGCTAGTACAAGAGGAAAGGCGGTTAATACAATATACAACCTAAAACGCACGGACAGAAAAAGTCTCTCTCCCTCCCTCTCTGAGAGACAGTAAACAGTGCAGCTGCCCTTTAAGAAGATAAATAACAGAGGGTTACACAAACACTCATTATCAGAACTGCAATACAAAGACAGTAATATGAAAATGTGTCCCATCAAGGCTATGCACATACACTGATAAAGATACTTGTTAAAGAGGGGCGGGGGGGGGGCTGTGAACTAGTAACCTCCCAACCTTCTTTATCTGAATGATGAAGCGAGGCCGCTGACTATCACGGTCGCTTCCGCCAGCGAACGGCTGAGAGCCGTTTCAAGGCCAGTGGTTTCTATGGTGACCATGGTCGTGGCAGTTTAGGGCCCTGTTGATGTTAAACCCACAATCTATGCCGCGTTAAAATTAATCTTTCTTTGAAAGGTAGGGTTCTTTAGCCTCTTCCTTTGTACTAGGTTTAGTGTTATGTAACAACGAAAGAAATTAAAACAATGATATATAGATATATATATATATCTATAGATATATATATAAAATCTATCCAATTTTCACATGTGAGCTCGACTGTTCAGTTGACGAATCAGGTCTGAGGCAAAAGGTGTGAACCAACCAGCATGCTCATCTTTATATGTTCAGCTGTCTGCTCCAACAGCCAATTAAAAAAACAACCATCATCCTTTTCCGTTACTCGTACATTCCTCTTCACACAGAATGCATGGTGAGGTTTAGCTGGTACTTGAGGGACATGGAGGACCCCAGTCTGTATAACACTCAGTGGCTGCAGGTTGGACACCTGAGGCCCGTCTCTCACCTCTGTCTGCAGATCTGTCCTTCACTCTCTGAAGCAGACAGGTGGGTTACAAGTTATTCCAAGAATCAACAGACACTTTTTCACAGATAACAAGACGAGCATTTTTCAGAATACTGCTGAACAACATCTAGGTGAGATCCTCCCTGCCAAGGTGTCAAAGATTAACTGCATTTGGCTGGTATTTAATGTTGGCTCTCACCCATTAGTTACTCTCTCATTCAGTCTCTTCTCATTCATGTTTTCCTTCTTTCTTTACACTTCTCCCCCTCGTTAATCCTCGCTTCTTCTACCGTGCCAAAGACAGTTCAGCTACACCGGCCTTATAACCCCGTCTCTCTCCAAGTCATCTTGCCTCATGACATCAGGCCTGTGCATGGAGACCAACACATGCAGAGCGAGGGAGACCGGAGGTCAGAGAGAACAACAGGGCAGGTTCAGAGGAAACCGGATGAGAGAGTGATGTCTGATGTAGAACAACAGACAGAGAGGTGAAAAACAAAGATGTGGTCGTCAGAGGGGAGAGATTTAAACGGGTCTGAAGGCTGAATTAAAAAATAAAATAAAATTAAAAAGAAAGCTAACAGGAATGTGCAAGAGTAAAAAAGATGGGGACAAAATCCTGACATCGGCTTTTGTCGTTGTGTCACTGTGACCACGGTTAAGACCGACGCAACAGAACGCGTTACTGTGACCTGTTTTCATCAGCTCTTCTTGTGTCGGGTAGAAAAGGATAATAAAAAGCAATGCTAGGTAACCGACTAGTCCCGGCACCCTCGGTCAATTCTCTTATCTCACATTGCTGCCTTGGGAAATGCTGACAAACAAGAACCGTTGGTGGTAACCATCTACTCTCGCCACAGTGTTGAGTAACCGACCATTGTTTCATTTAAAAAGATCTTGTGGCCTGATAGAGCAGGATAGGGCTGACTGATGTTTGAAGCCAATCACGGACTGTATTTACATCGCCTTCAATGTAAATCTAAAATCACCTTATTTGTAAGCGGTATTACATGTATATTGCTTCCATTCATATTCATTCTCATCGTGAGCATAGCCTCAACGTATCCACATTACAACATCTCAGTTTAAATTGTTCTACTCTGGCTTACTCTTAATGCGAATATGCAACACACTACTCATAGACCCCTAAAAGAAACAACATACGTGTGCATGAGTATATTCAACTGATGGATCGTTAGCAAAGATGGTTGAGGAAAGACAGTATTTGGAAAATGGCTCCACTGAAAGCATTTCTGTAGAGACGCATAAAGAGGAAGGAGTGCTTGTAAAAGGACAAAACCGGGGGACATCTTTGGCATGCATTGTAAAACAGTTATATTGCCGGATGTGTGACAAAATGCTGTGAAACCGCCACCACACAATCATAGTTCAGACAATGAATCTGAATATATTCTTACTGAATATTATCCTAACGGCAGAGAACATCACTGTAGCTTGTGAACATGAAACCGAATAATGACTTGTATTAAATGACGCCGTTCCTCAAACGGGGTGTAAAGGAAAAAAGCTTCTCAGAAGGACCGAGGATTCTAAACTCTCTTCAGAATCCCGGTTACAGTCCTCAGACCCGAACGTGGAGCCGGTCTCACGACGTTGATTGCTGGAGGACCGATTCCCAGATCCTCATCCTGTAATGTGACCACTCTCGGCCCAGCTCCTCCTCCTCGTGAGTCGCACTCTGCGTAGTGTTTCTTGTCTTTTTCAGTTCTTTGTACATCTCTCTGCCTAACGTTGTTCCTATCCTGTGCCCTTCTCTCTTCCTCCCCTCTGAGCTCCCACTTCTCCTGGGAGAAACATCAATACATGGGCACACAGCCAGTACCAGCACTGTACCAGTATTATACCAGCCCAAGGTTACTTTTTGAGACATTATTATTGTAGAATTATCTCCTATAAGTATCTCATGCATCTGCATGCAGCAAACAAATAAGCACCGAAATACAAATACCTTTATGAATTGCAAAACGTCTGTTGTAAGTTATACTTAAAACAACTGGATTTTAAGATGAAACCCAGCCGCATCTTCCACTGAGACCCTCCCATGTCCCTCATGTTCCGTCACTCCCTCTCTCAGCACGGAGAGGAACAGGGGTCACTTTGGGGCCATGGCCATCGAGTGGTTCTCTTTAAACATCACCAACATGTACACGGCTTTGATGAAAAACCTTAAATCTCAGAGCTGCAGATCTCCGTCTGAATGTCGCATTGGAAGCGCATTTTCTTTACAATTAATAGTTCTCAAATCATTTGCACTCTGATCCCTCACAGTTAAGTAATAATTCATCTTACAATGCAGTCTGAGGTGAGAGGTACATTCACAATACCAACATAAAAGGAGAAAGGAAGTGTAACAAATCATCTCTAATCCAGATGATTTGGAGTAGGAGGTGAACACATTTACATAAACGTTTGGGTTATAGTCATTAAGGAAACTGGTTTGAGGCAGTGGTCGGTGTGTGTTGGAGCAAGAGGGGCCCGTGAACTCCAAAAAGGAGCAGCAGAAGAGGATGCATAGCCACTGGCTAAAGGCCTGCCCACCCCCTCCATTTCCTCATTGTTCTGCAGTGCCACTAAAGATAGCTTGAGGGCAGAGAATGAGGAAGTACCAAAGTTCAAACAATCAGTAAATGCAAGCGAGCCAGATTGTACCACAGCCTCATCTGTCTTTTCTCCTCTCTCATGATGGGCTTCGTCTTTCCGTTTGTTAGTTTTTGTCTATTTCAATTAGTGTTTTCGTGTTCTTCCTCTCTTCCGGTTTTGTCTCTCTGTTCTGTTCTCTTGCAAAGGAAGACCATCTTTCCCCTTATTGCATTCTAACAGGCTCCCTAATGACAAACAAACAAATACGTCGCTCTGTTTGTGTCCTTTAGTGGATGCACAGACGCGTCTCCTTACATGGAGATTAGATAAAAGGCGGCTAGAGAACGACAGACTGTCAATTACCGTACACGGCAATGTCACGAGAACACGCGACTCGATGTCACACAATAATTCCATCTGGTCAGGCTTCAAGGAACGCGCGTGTGTCCAGTAAGCCAGAGCACGGACCGATCGGTGACGACACACCGAAGCGACAGTTTGTTCAAAACAACCATGGCGGCTCCTAAAGAGGTACAGTAAGTGTAAATGCTGCGATAGGATCAGAACTGGAGAGAATGGAATTGAGGACTTTTCTCGACAGAAAAGATGTTTTCACTCTTCTCTCGACTCCCTTCGGTAAGAGTGCGTTTGACAGATGGTTCGTTCCAATCCCCTGCCACGTATTTTTTTGAAAGTGCCTGCCCTACTTCAGACAGCTTCCAGTGATTACTTCTCGGGTGGTTCTGTGTAACAAACCATCTCAATGCCTCACTTGCACACGCTTTAAGGACGCGTCTTTGTGACTTGAACTGTGGCCTATGAATTCCTAAACTGCTACGTTGCACTGGTTCAAGTTGTTTTGCTTTATCTCCAGTATCTCAGTGGCAGAATACAAAATGCCTCTCTCGCCATCACTGTTAATGTTTTCAAACATGCTCCTTACTTCAATAAACTGATATAGACAAAGGAAGGGATACAACGATTTGTGTTCGCAGAAATATAAGATGTAGAAAAATACAGGAGAAAAAGATAGAAAAGGACAACTAGGGAGGTGGAGAAACAGGTATATAGACGTGTAGAGAGATATGGCTACAGAGAGATTCAAAGAAAGAGCCTCAAAAAGATAAGAAAGGCAGGAGGAGGATAACAGCAGGCGGGTTGGCTGGAAGGCAGACAAACCAGCAGACTGGCTTTCAGAGGAAGGATCGTGATTCATGTACTTTGTGAAGCAGAGGATAAGTGTCACACACACACACACACACACACACACACACACACACACACACACACACACACACACACACACACACACACACACACACACACACACACACACACACACACACACACACAAGGCAGAGATAAAGACAGTCAGTACCCTTGAAAAGACAAGGCAGGAGGACAGACAGGTACTGTATTCAAAACAGACTGAGTAGCATGAGCCGTCTGGGGGCTTTTCCACTTAATGCCGTCAGTCAGCCAGTCCGGCAGCTCTCTGGAGGGACGCTAGGCTGCATTAGATTTGCCTGCAGGCTAAAAGCACACTGGACACACACTACAGCCTGCTAATCGGGTCACCTGTTGCACAACACTGAACTGAGACCAGCTACACACACACACACACACACACACACGCCTATACCAATATACACACGCTTAATTTTGATAGGCCTTTTTCACGGCAGCCATTTTGACATGTAATTGCAGGGTAAACACAGGTGTGACTGATGGTCCCATTCTATTTAGTGTCCCGGGCATTACAGTGGGCCTGCATGCACAACAATAGGGCCCCGCCCAACTAAATGGAACAGGGCCATCATTTATTTTTTTCAATCACACCTGTGTTTACCCTGCAATTACATGTGAAAATAGCCGCTGTGAAAAGCACACACGCACTTCTTACTGACGATCGTTATCCGCAAATATTTAGTAAAATATGCGATCAGGACATCCGCATTCATGCTTTTCTAGTCGGCGATCTCTGATGATGTTACATTGTAAACAATGTGTTTGAATTGACAGGACGGTGATGTGTTCAAATGTAATCTCGTAGAATGTAGTGTTGGTGAGGAACTTGAATAAATCCAGTTGTTTGAAAGAGATTTTTTCACAACATAAATAGATATTAGAGATGAATTATGACCCGTTTAACTTCCCAACACCAGCTCTAGGCAGCGTATAATACATCATTAAAACCACTCATGACAAGATTTCTTTTAATCAATAAAAATTACAAACTTAATAATAGTCTGGAGCCTTGTAGACCAGCTGCTATAATCAAACAACAAAGGGATCTGTGTCTGTCAATATGGATCATCAATGCTCGGCAATTAGTATCGGCGGAAAAAAACCGTGATCGGGGATCTCTAAAAGTTATATTTGCTCTACTAAACAGCCTAATCGTTACTGTATTGGAGAGCTCAAATGAGCGAGAGAAAGGATGAGGGGAAACAGAGAGAAAGGTAAAGTGAGGGACAAAGAGAGGAAGTCAGGCTGACAGAAACAAAGTAAGAGTGCACAACAACAAGGAGGAGGAGACAGAGTGAGGGAGGAGACACAGAGGTCAGAGGGGCAGAATCTCACCGCGATGTGCGTGATCAGGCCTCGAGAAACAATAACCCTCAGGGCTCAACAATAACCAAACATATTTGTCTAACACACACACACACGCACACGCACGCAGTGGTTGTCTCTGACGTTCAGACTGAGGGTGTGTGGGGAACGATTTTAGCTTCAAACTTACTTCGACTTACTTGAAAGAACGAGTGAAAACAACTGGTGACACACAATCTCTCCCCAGAAGAATGCTACACATGAACTCCACAGCAACTGAACTTAAGGTGTACACCCCTAGTTTATACTGCACTTCAGGCCTTCAACAGAGTTCAGACATTTTTTAAACTTCTCCAGGACTTCCAGACATCCCGCCATGTATCATGGCCACTTTCAAGGTTATAGGTAAAGGCTTTGGTTGTATTCACCAAGCATCGGAGCCGTTTGTCATAACTGTAGACCGTCAGTTCAAAACAAAAACCAAACCATCTGGGGAAATGGGCGCTTACTGGTGCGATGAAAAGGAAACACCGTCTTCTGTTGATGTTATGAGTCTTCCCAAGACCTCTGCTTTCAAAATACCAGTGCTCACATAATTAACACAGCACACACACCTAGGGAATATTTAGAAAATACCAACATGTGCTTTTCAGGAAGAAGAAATATCACTCCTCCAAACAGATTGCAGCATTTAAGAGGTAAATGTAAAAATCTGTGGTAAAAGCTGCACTGTTCAGGATGAATAGGAGCTAAGCCTAGAGTCTGCTAGGTGACAAAGCTGTGTGTTATGCTCTGTTGAGATAGCATAAGCAGATTTTTCTTCTTTAAAAGACTCCTGTCTACATCATTTATTCATATCCTCTGCTTTATCCCTGCTGTCGTTCTTATACAATCACGTGTAATTCATTTCTATGATCATCTCTGGGACTCATCAGCTCCTCGATGCATCTTTTAATAAAAAGTCCCACTTATTTCAGTCACGGAGGCCTCCATTCATCCCTTTCTGGTTCTCTCGGTGAACGTGCACTGACAGACTGAAACTAGACAGGCCAGCTCTAAAGAAAAAGAACGTGCACGGAAGACGTCCTTTGTCATGCACCTTTTTTTTTTTTTTTGCATAAAGCGTGTACTTTCTTTCATCTGCCACCGCCTTTTGTAACTCCAGTGAATGCTGAGTAAAATGGAAAGATCACACATTTCCCCGGGATTCACGAGGTAACTTTAGCTGTACTTTACAGAAAAGAACAGCTCTGAACCAAACGTATAGTTCAATCAGACAACGTACACTTTATGTACTGAAGCTCAGCCTCAACACAAAGGGTTACTTGAAAGTCTTTAGCCAAACATCACAAGGTATGATGGAGGTACAACAGTTTCTATCCAAAACAATCCCCCCCCCCTGTTAAGCAGCTTAGGTCTGTGTAGTGATCCTGTTGTGGATTACGGCAGCAGCAGTTTACAAAGCATGTAGAATACGAAGTCATGCTTTAGGAGTATACTGTACTGTGCATGGGAGTACATTACCAGCGATCTGACTAATTTACATTACAGGTGTTTAACTATCACGCATACACAGCGATCTTCCTGCAGCGCAAATTAAAAGGTAAAGAGCACACTGGTGAATCATTGTAACTGTAAGTAGCCGAATAAAAGAAAACAAAAAGAGTGTCAAGTAGTTTAAAACAGATGCAGATAATTTCCATGTTACAGTGCTGCCATTTCACCGTGACGCTCTCTAGACTTTTTTTTTAATAAAATGCCGTCTTCCTCATCATAGGTCCAATAAAACATCTTCTCTCATACAGAAACTGTTCTATGCTTTCTCAGCTGAATATATATTTCTTAATCAAGAGGTCAAAACTCAAAATGAGTCACTGGCTTACTGTTAGTGCGTCACCCACCGCCTGATAAAATCAGCGTGATGTTTTCATGAGCTCTAAAAAGTGGGAAAATGTCTTTTCAAACCTCTGAGAGTGTATCAAACTCCGGCTTCGGAGAATGTGCTCAATACTGGCACTAGAACTCTGACACAACGTGGTGAATATAATACATTACTATATGAAGTATTATATTTCAAACTAAATATAATGTCCAAGTTGAGTCAAGATTACATAATCAGAGTGCTAAAGCACTAGGTCACCAGAACAACCCATACAACTGTACTTCTGACATGCTTGCATTGAGGCACACCCTTTGTATTCTAGCATTAGTGGTCCCAATACTGTCAATGTATTGACTTATTGTCTTTAGTTGGTTCAGTGATGCAAGGGTTGTATCTAATACAATCAGATTGGATGTTTGTGACCTTTGGAAACAATGAATATCCAACCGTCTTCTGCTATCCCGAGTTCAGAGTTATTTTGGTGTTTTTTTTTTCACGAGACCAAATTGATTTGGAGCATGTGCTGTTGAACTACAGTAGCAGCACTATAATTTATACCTATAGGCTACGACAGTGGTCAGGCAAGAGCACATGCCGTCTTTCATTATACAGGCCTGTGTTGTTCCCGTCAGAAACGAGTGTCCCCTGGGGGCCGTGTACACAAGCCCTGCTAGATAATCTACTGTCATGGATGTCATGTGTGTGACCCACAGCATCCAGGCAAAAGCACGAAAATGTCAGCTCCCTGTTCATCCACCTTGGAAAAATGTAACAACTGATCCCTAACCAAAATGTACGAGGAAGAATTGCTTCATGGCGTCACCAGGCTGGAATTTGAACGGGCCGTGAAATCAAGTCATAAACATCTGTTTGCCTACAGATTCACTCACACACATGCGCGCACACACACACACACACACACACACAGCATGTGCACACACACACACACGCATACACACTGCTCCCTCAGCTGAGGTCACAGCTGTCAGACAGCAGCCAAACCCCACTGGTGTGCGCACAGAAACAGAAACTGTAATCCCCTTTTTACCCCGAGCCAGCTTGTACCAATCTCCGAGGTTGGCCAATGGGGCATGATAAATATGGTTAACCTATAAATGCAACAGACTAGGACTAGAGATACAGTTTAGACAGAAAAACACTGCCCAAGTCGGGGGACATAAATCTGAAGGATTCCTTTTTTTACTTCACTTAGCACCTGGATGTTACACTCCACCAGTGCTTTAGTATCTACACTAGCAGGAGAGAAACCATGCGAGCCATAATCATACTTTGGAAGCATTTAGATTTCCACACACATAAGCCTTTAAGGCCAATTCATACTTTCCGCGTCTGCGTGTCTGCTAGGTTCCGCTTTGGTCTACGTGACGTAAATGTCCTCATCCGGCCCCGTCCACAGAGTCTCTGCACGAACCCTATGTGGATGTCTGGGTGCAGCTGAACATTTAGGACCGTGCACCCTGTACGCACAGCGAGCACGCACGCCAACAGCGAGCTTGCCAGTTCATTCCACAGTCCAGTCCAGGTGGTGGCATATGTACCTCGAGCTGGCTTGCCAAAGAGAAGATGATAACAAAGTGGATGCTTGTTGTGCAAAGATCCACCGTTACCAACATATAATCCATCTATAAAGGAATACAAAGGCAGACAAATGGCGTTGAACTCCTGGTAAACACTAGTATGGTCTATTACCGCTACGAACTGGAATGGAGTGTGGATCGAGAAATACGCATGCGTGGAAGGCCAGACCAACGCTGACCCTCATTTGTAGTATGAACGGAACCGCATGCGCGACCGGTACAAGTCGGCAGCTGTCCGCGGAGTGCAGGAAGTATGTCCAATGCTTTGACCGTCATTAGCTACTTGCACATCAGTGAATTGGATTAGATACACCTACGATAGGTTCACAGATCCTCGCAGCTGATCACAACAAAGCATTACAAACGATGAACTCATTGAGAAAACAGAACCTCCATTCACAAGGTAACAGCCCTTGGCTCCACAGCACACGGATGTGATCTAGGCCACGCTGCTCTCAGCAGCACAGAGGAGAGCTGAGCTATGGAGCAGCTTACATCTTCTGCCAGTCTGACTGACACACACACACACACACACACACAGGGGAGTGATGGGAAAGAGACATGGCATCACTTCTGCTGAAGGTAACGCACTGTGTGGGACCTTGATATTTAGAGTTGCAAAGCAAAGGATATATAGTTCATGAACTCTTAAAATTAAAAGGTGTACATTGCTGAAAAGACTTTTCTTGGAAAATGTGTGTATCTACTTAATTTAATTGAAACTCTACTTTGATTGTTAAGTTGTAGGCTACATGTGGGCCTATTTCAGTTTTATGGCAGTATGTATTTAACATTCAGAGAATATCCAATCATTTAAATGGTACAAGTATCAACTTATCATATTCAAATTGTAAAGTCGTAAATAAAAGCTGTTGACCAACAGCCATTGTAAAACATCAGGAATTTAATACATTATAACTATAATTATATGTGGGCTGCCTCTTGTTATATTGCAATGCTTGCTGGAATGCAATATAAGACCTTTTCAATTCAACTTAAGTGAAAAGACAAGTGTGGAAAGCCTTCAGGAAGGTCTGTGTAGTCCAGGCATAATTTGAACTTGAGAATCTGCAATGCAACAGTTTAATTCTTTCACAGTTTCTGCAATGATTTGAAGGGAAAGCTATATTTAATACATGAGATATTTTAAGGTGTTGAAGCTTTGTGGTTCAAATAATCAACGGTCAGACATAATGTACTCTTTAGATCCTAACAGCCAGATAGATGATGAGAGTGGAGGAGACCTAAATTAGATGGGTGGCAGATGAGGGCTCTTGCTCAGTGAGATTTTCTGGGTTCAAGTATAAGTAAGTATGGGCGGCCTCACACACTCAGAAATCAGTCCTTCAGGATTGGATGAGATAGATTCTGACTACATCAGTGACCAGGCCTCAAGCCTCACCTTTACTTTCTCTCTGCCACTCTCCAAGGCAACAAGTGACAATCACGACAACAAAACATCCACTTACGCTCAAAGTCAGAATCATCGTCGTCGTCATCTTCATCTCCGTTGGACTCCGTTTGCATCGGCTCCCCATCAAACACGACTCCTTTCCCCAGCTTGACGCCGGCAATGGCCCCATCCTGGCTTCTGGTGTCCCGCAAACGGGTGAAGTACTGTACTGCAAACTCCACCAGGTCTGACGGCCTTTGTCGCAGCACCTCCACGGTGTAGCCCTGCAGCAGTTCTGTCAACCCCACCGGTATCTCAATACTCATGGCTGTGTGTGGCGCGGTGGCGGCGTTTGCTATCTATCTACAGAAGGAGGGAAAACATGTAAGAATTTGTTTTGGTTAAGAGTCATACCTGTGTTTCAGTACTGGGCTGTGATGTCATTAAGGATTGCTTCATGAATGAACAGCAGACTTTGACTTTTATGCCAGAGCCCTGTGTGCCCTGTGAATGTAAAGTGGATAATGACAGCTCTGCATGGCAACTGGAATGCACTGGCACAGCCTGAGTAACTGAAGAAAAAAAACCATCAAGTTTGACAACTTAACAGATACTACACCACCACTACAGCTAGTGTAATGACGTGCATGAAGGGTGGCTGTGACATTGTCACTGAGCGGCCACTTTATCTAGGGTTGAACACACGGTTCACACAGCTGCACCAAACAGATATGAGCTTAGTATTTGCGACAGATAACCAGAGACATTCGCTGGGTTTCGGCAACATTAACTTAACATAACTAAAGCGTAAACGTGGGGTTGGTGGCCAGCTGGAACCGGCTAGCAAAGCAGCTAATTAGCTAATATTCATGACAACTGGTTTCCTGCGCTGTTCCATCCACAGATATACTTAACTAGACTTACCTATCAAACTTGGCTAACAAGTAATGACCGCAGCCAACGTGGAGTAGCTGCTGTTCAAGCGCAGTCTCACTTTAAACCCATCGAGTGTTAGCTCTCTTGCTAGCTAGTGTGCCACCTTCAAGGGAGCCTTAACCGTGAGCTGACGCTGTATCATGGCGCACTGGCTGAAGGAGCTAAGCCACAGATAAGAGGCTGGCTGGATAACCGGGGCCATGCAAGCTCAGCAAGTTGTACGGAACCGGTAATCCGTTTAGTAAGCCAACGTAACGTTACCGTGTCACTTACGTGAGATTCTGTCTCCCCGGCTAAACTAGCCAGTCCCCTCCTTCTTGGTGTCTTCCTTGTTTTCTCTTATTTCGTCTCTTCGTTTTAGCCAGTCTCTTTGCCAGCGTAGCGACCGGATCCCTCCACAGAAGACACTTGTCCAACGGTAAAGCCAGCAATGTTACGTTGGCGTCGCCTAGCTTAACGTTTAGATGTTTTAGCTTTGCCAGCTAGCTGCAAAGCGATGCTGGCTAAGTTGAGAGGAGAAAGCACTCGACTTCCCCGCTGCAGCCTCTTCTTACGACGTCCACGCACTCGGTGAGGGTGGGACTTGATGTGGAGGTACGGAGAGCAGCCTAGCTGACAGGCTAACCGGCTGAGTTGCTAACTACTTGTTAGCAACTGCCTGTTTTCCTTCGGCAACTGCCGTAATGACACCACTCACTTGGAGTAACAAGTCAGCTGCTGCAGACAGGTGACCAATCCTAAACTCAGCGTTTGCTGCGTAGCGCCACACCGCCGTTAAGTACAACCCGAAGTGCCGACGAAAACAATTGTCTAACGTTATTCCAGCAGTGTGGCGGCTTATCGCAACAGGAGAAGCCTGCAAAAAATGAACAAAACACACGTTTCCTCCCTCCCGGTGAGGCACTCCACAGCTCTTCACGCACGAATGAACCTCTGCCTCCAGCAAGCGTGAGGAGGCGTGGTTACTGAGTGAGCCGAAAGCGTTTGACATTGATTGACAGAAAGCCCGGCCAATGATAATACAAGTTTAGAATACCCCAGCCAATTGGATATAATCATCTAACTATAGGCGGGATTCAGGGCAGAATCATATTTATACACTCAGCATTGGACCACACCCACAAACATGGCTTGACAATTTGGTAGAGACTTCTATTAATATTAGATCATAAAAAATATAACAAATTCCAGCCAACGTGTCTGGATCTGTAAAGGCTGTGAGAAGATGTGTTTTACTTTGAATTTATTTTCCAAGAAAACAGTCCTGTATAGAGAAAATGCTCAACTTTGTTGCACTTTAATCTGAGGAACCCATCAATCCAACACAAATGTTGCTTCTTAAGTGTGTTTCAAAACATATAGATCAGACAGCTTCATACAGTTGCAAGTCTGCAACAGAATGCCTCTCTTGAAAGGTCTAAATCCTCTCTTGTATTAGGTGTAAAACAAGTCCTCATAGATTCTCTTCTGTCCCAGTTCCCTTCCTTGCCCTCATCCCTCACTAATTCCCTTGTCTAACTGCCATTCATCTCTCATCCTTTTCCTCCTTACAGACTTCCAAGGCTCTTCGTAGGTCTGTTCGGATAAGACAGCACTCTTTGCTCTTATCCTCTGAATGCATATACTGTATCAAATCTTCATGTAACCCTCTAAATTGCATTTAATCTGAGTAAATCAATCAATCCCGTTTTTTTTTTTGTCTATTTTTGTACACACCGCTTCAGTGCATTACTAATGAGTATTCTTGTTTCCCCTTCCATCTGCTGCCCTTACTTATTTGTTTGGTCTACAGTCAGTTTTCCCCTGCAGAACTGAGACAGGCGAAGTGGAGCAGGGGATGCTGATGGTGGATCTACAGGTACCTATTCTGAGAGGCTTCCTAAGCACCACCACAACCATGTAGCATCTCCTCTCTTCCATTCCTTAGCTGTCACAGAGGTAAAGCCGTTGCCATGGCCACAGCAAGCCCGGATTTAATTCCTCGAGCCAGTTTCTGATTGGCTTAGGTATCTGTTTCCAGATCTCCAGGCTCCCTCTGCTGGGAGAATAAACTTTGGAAATAACACATTCTTAAAAGATTTATTGTTGATGTTTTCATAGAGTTTGCAACCAATTCCAAACTGTGCTTTTTTTTGTTGCAAAAACAGATCAAACTCCTCAAAACATATCACATCATCAATATGATATTTCTCAGTCCCACAGGGAGATGATGGAGGTTGTATTACACTGCTGAAATCAATTAGCTTGTGAACCTTACTGTTTTCCCCTAATCACTGCTGTATGTGAATAAGACTCATGTATTTGGGGCATTTTTCAGTTGAAGAATGTCCAACTATACCCACAGGAACATAAACAAGTGGCAGTACAACCTATATTGAAAGTGACAGATGAATATTCACACGTTCAGTCGGGACTCTGGACCTTCCTAGAAGTGCCATCCTATGGGAGTCGCTGCTAATGCGGTTCCAGCAAACTCCAAAAATGTCTCAAGGAGAGGTGCTAGCCTACATCTTTAGGGAGGGGGGGTAGGAGAGAGAGATAAAATGGGGCAGAGAAAAAGAAAGCAAAGGAGACTGAGATAAAGTGAAAAAAGATAGCATGTCTGTGGGTGTTTGTATTTCCTGTGTTTTTAGTATGTTTCCTCTCCAAACATCACCACCTTGGACTGCTGACATACAGCCGGTTTTCACATAAGTCGTTATTAGTGTCATGAGAATGTTCGAGGGGGAGGAGGATGAGAAAACAGAGATTTCCCAAGAGGGATGATGAGTAGGCGACTGTACCAATTGCTTGCTGTGATGTGGGTTTCCTGGGAACCTATAGGGTTAGGACTACTGTCTAATTCCTGGAGACAATAACCGAAGGTTTTGACTGTTTAAACTGAGAATCAGTGATGTAGGAAAACACCACAAAAGATACAGCGGAGCATGTGTTTGATTTAAAGTGTGTTGTCAAAATTAGGGCTAATATAGTACGATTTTTTTACATTAAGACCTCAGTGTTTGTACAAGAGTAAGGTCAGTGCAAATGCATGCCCTGAGATTAAAAAGTCCAAAAACCAAATAAAACATAAAATATAAATCATTGTATTTAAAATCTTCAGCCAAAGCCTTCGCTCATTCATGCCTTGCTTGCTTGTGCACTGATCTGGAGACACAGTTCAAACTCTACATTCATACAACTGAGGCCGTCTTCAGTGAGTTATGTGATGCAATACCGCCACCTAATGGCTGATGTGTGCTTTTAATCTCCCGAACAACCAAGTCAACTGCTGGCACGATTTGAACCATATGAGCAGCGTTGTCCTGCATCATTCTTGAGTTTGCACATGAAACACCACATAAACCAGTGTGTCAGGTATACTGACCCGTGTCACATTCAACTTCACTCTGCTGCATGCATTTCATCATGTAAATTAACTTTTCAAACTTCATGTTGCAGCGGGAGGTAAATCCTTCACTAGATGGTCTGCATCCAATGATTGGTCCCAAAAAGTATGCCAGGAATAAGAGTTTCCTCTATGAACACTTGAGATGTTTTCTCGGAATTAGGGTGAAAACACAATAAAATGACGAAAAAAAAGTTTCTCCCACCTGATGCTCTTTCCTTCTTATAAAGTGATTAAAACGTTGTCCAAATATGATTCATTAATAAACTGAACTATCAAACTAAATAACATTTGCCTTCTCACTGAACCCATTATGAAGAGAAGCTGTAAAAATATTCCAGTCAGACTGCACAGTTAAACAGTCATAACGTTGATTCTGTATGAGAGTGCGGACATCATAGAATATCCAAGTAGTTCAGTGATTCAGAAGTACTTTGATTATTACATTTTATATACAATATGTTGTCACACTCGACTAAAATTGTCTAATGCTGATACTCTTTGTTATGATGGGTGTAGGATTCTGACATTAAAAACATAAATCTGAGTTAAATTAAACGTTATACTGGCCTTAGAGATGTAGAACACAAAAGTTGAGTTTCTTAGTTTTGTTTTGTTTATTTGACAATTTATTTTAAAAAGACACTTACATGGTTGCAACATGCTCAATGTAAAGAACATCAGGGATAACTCAAAAAGGTCACGGGACTTATTACCATTGTTGTCCTCATTGTAGTTAGATGTTGTATAGTGTGTGTGTGTGCGCGCACGCCTACCTGCCCGTGCAGATAGTGGAGTACGCCATTAGCGGCATTAAAAACCTTGATATACAAAAATATACAGTTGATACTTGAGTATTAGCTCAGCTTTTCAAATAGTGTCATCCAATATTTAGTACACTGTTAAAACAAGCAATGCATTAATGTACAAGAAAGACTCGAGACTGTGATGCTTCAACGTGACGTTATGTGGTCAACGATGTCCAGTTGACTTCATACTTTATGTCAATGCATGATCATATTCAGGTTTGATTAACATCGTTTCCCATAACATAATGAAGGAAATGTAGAAATATTTTCTCGCATCATATTTATTCTGTATGTTTTGATGGCATGATGAACATTGCTTATCCTGACAACAATTCACACTTCATTGTCCTCCATTGACAATTAAAATATAGATCTTTACCAGTATACCAGTAACTAAGGCCAGAATTTTTGGTTCACGAATATTACGACACCCGACAAAAGTGCAGAGTAACTGCACAGTACAAGTAATAACAAACTGTGTTGAAGTTTGTCTCCAGTTCTGCCACATATACAGGAGCCAACTGTGACTATTGTAGTGCTTTGAGTACAGCACATTTGCGTTATTTTACAAATCCTTGTGTCATTGTCATGTAATGGACAGAACTTCCTGTTTTCAATTGGGAGGTGTTTATGAGCTGCATCTCAGCCTGTGCTGAAAGATTCAGAAACAGATTGGACATAGATTCAGACAGACACACCGGTAAATAGAAAGAGAGAGACAGGAAGACTAGAAGCAGACAGACACAATTACCGAAACACAAACAGATGTGACAACCAGAAAAGCAGAGTAACAGAGACGCTCATCTGCTTAACGCAGCCCTGTGCAGTTCATCCATATCAAAACACACAATCGTCACAGTAATAAGGCAAACAACACTAGACCACAATCCAAAAATAGACGTACAATACGTATTCCCATAAAAATCTTTTAATTGTGTGGAACGCTGAAACATGCTGCTGTTGGAAGAAAACCTGATACCTGCAATTTAGTCCTCAAACGTATTTTGACCAAATTGTCTTTAATCTAAGATATAACACAAGATGTTATGAATGCAGAGAGCTACATTACGTTTCTCACTCATGTACATATCATTTAAAGTTTGTTTTAAGAGGAGATACCTTAAGATTAAAGAGAAAGTTAAGTTCCTGAAAAAAGCAAATTTGGGAAAAAAAATACAACATTTTCCCAAACCTGTAGCAATTAAACCTGTAGCAGTCCTGTTGTTAAGATCTTGTTACGAAACATTTTGAAATCAGATGGTTTAAACATTTATAGTTGTGTGACATACAGCACAAAGACACTTCAACACACAGTAGTAAAATACTCTATGCAAAATCATATCAGACACATTGTCATACATTTTTGGGACTGCTGTACATGCATACAACCTTGAACCAGTTTCCATCTCAAAAAGTATTATGGAGCTTCATGTAACTGAGCATCAACAGTAAAGATTACAGGATATGACTGGTTTATGGTATAAAAGTGCCTTGTCATGATGCGTAATCAATATATAGTAGCCTATACATAGAATTAAATCCTATAAATACTCTAGATAAAGATAAATAAAGAATTTGAAAAATACATCAGGGGCTTGTTTTTTGTACTTCCATCTAGTATTGTTAGAGATACTATTCTATTGTAGTGTATTACAGTTACGTTCAGTAATCAAGCAGTCTGACCTCTAGAAGTAAATCAAATCAATCAGCAAGATTTGAATGAGGTTTTTGCTCCAAAATGCAATATCAACCATTTTAAAATGGCATCTGCATTTTCAATGAAATATTTGTAATGACTAGTGTGTAATTTAAGTTCCCAGGGGAGGAAATGATGACAACAACTTGGATCATCTGTATAATGTTCATGCATTTACAGCATTTTGGAGAAGACCTCTTCAAGTCTTGCTGTCCACTCGAGCACTGACGCTAGACTTCATTCGTGCAAACTCTGCACTGAATATTTCCAGTGCACTTTAATCTCATACAATTAGAGAAAGACTGGCGTGTGCCCCTCAGTCCTCCATCATATATAACAGCTCTTTTCTTAGAAACAGTCATAAAGTCGAGATCAAAATAAAAAAACACAGACCCCGTTCACAAACCTGCAGGCCAGGTGAATTTCGTCAGAAAAGCTGCAGCCAAATTAGTTCCCCCCTTAACATTAACTTCTGTCCTAAATAAAAACGATATTAACAGTCGATTGGATTATTACATATTAACAGAGCAATGCTTCTGTACATGGCTATCTCTCAGTATGGTAAACCTGCATACACCTCATGCTTGTACACAGTCCACACACCAGTAGGAAAGGACATTGGCATGACCAGGGGAGGCTTACAGTAAATGCCTTTGCACAACGTGAGGGTTGTGTCAGGGATCACACACCTTTAAGGAATGAATAGGAGTGAACTGAAAAGTAAAACAAAAGTGGTGGATTCCTCTTTAATTTCACTTATAGTGCTTTGTACACCACTTTTGAATCAAGGCGGGGCATAGATGGAGGCAAAAATACACAAAGAAGAAACATTTTGGCCTTAATATTGCAAAGAAATCATTCTTTGAAAAAATGTAAATAGTGTATTTTCAGTACAAACAGCAGACCAGCCTGATTTGAATTCAGAAAGTGTAGCAGCTCTCGTTATTCACTGCAAGCTGATGACGGTAATTGTTTGCTCTCTTATCGCCACGCTCACACAAAAGGGAATCCTCAGAGCAGCAAAATGGACAACCAGCCCTGAAAGCCCAGCAACGTCTGCTTCACATCCTGCACCATTAACAAATACACATTTTGCACTGGATGATTTTACTGGGGGGGGGGGGGCTGCCATGGTTACTGACAGCTTCTCTCTCTTCTCCTCTCACTCCATCTCCGTCTCTGTCCACCCCCATAGCTAACGATAGCAGTAATATGCACTCGTGTAGTCTGACAGGTCGAGCTTTTTAAATTTACTCCATTGTGCAGCCTGAATACCACTGGGACTGTGCAGCCTTTGTGTGTGCCGTGCCTGCTGCAGCTCAATCAGGAGTAGATTGTGTTTGAAGTGATATGAGGTTGAGGTTAACGGTCGGACTCCCACTGGGACCGACGAACACATTACATCTCAATCTATGTCTGCACCCAAGGTAATGTAACCTGATATTTGGTCTGATGCACTTAAATCCTCAACCCCCCTCTATTATCTGATGCATTTTACACAATCTGCCAAACACTTTGCTTTGCGTAGAAAACGTACACTATAAATCTGCCAGGTGTTCATTTTTCATGCAGATCTCAATTGATCTCTCGTTTTCCAACGCAACTCCGTGGTTTCAATACCAACAACAGAAAACGGTTTGCAAATATCAGAGACATCCATCCGAACCGTTTTTCGTATTCAGCGGACATTGGGTGAAGGCAGGGTGCACCCTGGACAGGTCACCAAACTATCGCAGAACTGGCATAGAGACCCTCCCTACACTCTCTGCACGAGTCCCTTTGAACTCTGTCTTTGGACTGAGGGAGGAAACCGGAGAACCCGGAAAAAAACCCACGCTGACAACATGCAAACTTCACACTGAAGGGCCGTCCAGCCATGGGATCAAACCCAGGCGCCTCTTGCCCCCGACTCAGAAACGTCAAGTTTTTGCGTCCCTGAAGGAATTTAGCGAGTTTGTTGCAGCATTAAGCCGAGCAGGGTCAGTGGCAGGTTAAGCAATGTGTTCCCTGTTCAACGAGTGGCAGGTCTCCGGCCAAAAGATTGACCACTAGGGACAGTGTGGGTGGCTGACAGAACAAGATGTTCAAATAAGCAGTAGAACAAGGGGCTCTGTGATGGACAGAACAAAGAGCGCTGCTCACCACAGCGACTTAAAAAAAAACTGGGTGACACAGGGTGAGATAGGGAGAGACAGAGGGAGGTAATAGAAAATTAAAAAAGGAACAATAATTCTTGTAGTGATCACCGTGGTTACACCATGTTCCCCTACACTCTCTCCATGAGGCCCTTTGAACTCTGTGTGATAAAGAACAAAAACAAAAACTCCTAAAAAGGCCAGGGTGGAACAGTCGAGTCTCTTTCCAAGAACTGCACACTTGATGTTTTTTAGGACATGATGTCTGAAGTCAACAAACAAGACACTTGTTATCTGTTGTTTGAACGGCCACAGAATGTTTGAAACCTCTCCGTGTTCGATGTCGGGGGTGGACGAACTTTTAAAACTCTTTGACTCGTGCGGCTGAAACTTTCTTATGCTTGATGCAATGCCTGCTAATTACCGTCTACCTGACAATATAAAATGGTGAGCTCAGTGTGCGTCTGTCTATCGTATAATTAACGGCTACCAATAATATAGGCTACTGCGACATTATTGCTATGGTTTCGTTGAAAATCTATTTGAAGCCAGGGCTGACTTTAAGTACTGAAGTGACAGGTTTATACTTTGGGAACATAGAAAATAGATGGAGAAATATTAGCTTGACCACTGCTTTAGCCACTCGCACTGTAGATGAGATTTAGAGGAAACCTACAGCACACTATTCCTGTTACTACCTAGAAGGCATAAAGTCTATCTTTTTAATTATTTGGATTTTTTAAGTTTTCAAATCAAATCAATCATATCCATCCATCTATACATTGAATGTCTTTAAAAAAAAATCACATTTGTTTTGGTTTGGCTGAGCACAGAATGCAGCGAGGAGGATGCAGCGTGACATACGCAGCCAACAGCAGGCGTATACCTACAGTCTACATCCGGTGAGTCGGACTGAATTCTCAGTCAAATCACTTTCTGTTCCTCCTCGTCTGGAATCTATTGTAGAGAACATCCTGTCCTCCCAAAAAAATGTGATGACTACGGCATTGTTCTGAGTTGGATTCCCACTATCCACCCATGCAAAAATAAAACCCTGCATACATCCATGTTACTTAAAGGTGATTTGGATGAAAGTGTCTACCAAATGACAGATGCTGTTGAACAGAGGAGATCCACTCTTTTGTCCACAGTAACAGAGCAATGGGTCCCCTCCGTTTTCCAGCTGGGCCCTAGTCTGCAGTCTGAGCTTAATGAAGTTATAGCCGCAGAGAATGACCCTAACAGTGAAATCAACTGTGACCTTAAAGGTCAAAGGTCAGAGAGAGGGGGGGGGGGGGGGGCTTTTGAACTTTGCACCCATGGAGAGTCGTTGTGTCCATTGGTAACTCAGTCAATAAATGGAGGTGGTGGGGAAGTAATGTAATACATCCGTGCCAAAGAATCGGGAGATGCGGAAGTCAGGAGAAGAGAGGATTTGTTATATATATATATATATACAGTCACATGTGCTTACAGAATAAGTTTATAAGTTACTATATAAGTGTCAAAAGACGCTATCAAAACTGTCTCCATCAAATCTGTTTTGTATCCACTGATGTTGTGTGTTACTCATACGCTGCTGACAGTAGAGCTACGTGAGGACCGAGATGTTGATCGCTCACCCTGCACTGAACCGACAGCGGCTCCAGAGGGGCTGTCCCCCTGCTGATCCTGACCTCTGACCTGTCTCCTCAGGGTGGATGAGCAAAGAGGAAATGTGCCCGTGCAGATTAATAATGTAATTCTTAAACTTGTGTGTATAAATGTGGAGGAAACTTTATTATTGCACTTTGAACCCCAGCACATTGTAGCTTACATTTGAATTAACTTGAGCTGCACCCCAGTGAGGTCCACTGGAGATGATCACATGGTTGCCAAATAAGCCCGCTGACTGTAATACATGAGACACATCCCTGATCAAATGCTTTGCAGGGAAACTGAAGTACAATAAGACGTGGTTTCTGACCCCATCATCCAATTTAAATCAGAGTAACTTAGTTTGAGGTTGACATATTTAGTTTTGTACAGTTTGTGCCCAGAGGATGAAGTCATTACGCTTTTTATACAGAGAAAATAAAGTCTATATGCCCGAATGTATTACCCAGGCCAGAGAGTGTAGTAGTAGTGTTGTTTTGCCTGACTGGAAAGTGAGCAGGCCTCTTGGAATGGGGTTGGCAGTTCCCTTGGAGCGCTGACCGGTTTGTCAAAGTCCCGATTCTAGGAGCCTTGCGGTTGCTGCGAAGTCGTAACGGGGAGGTGGTCTGTGATCCAGCTGGTCACCTCCTTCAGCACGGACTCGACCACCTCTGGGAGGTCGTGGTGAAGGCTGTGGTAGCCTCCCTCGAAGACCTGAACAGGAGCGAGAGAGCCAAGAAAGATGACTTGTTTGAAATCTAAGTCATTTGGAGAACACCAAAAAAAAATGCGAGTCTCCGGCCTATTTTAAATTAACTGCAGCGCAATGTCAGTCAGAGACAAATTTATCACGCTTAGCTAAACCTTCAAAGAAATACTATGAAAGTAAATAAACAGATTATTTTCTGTGATAAACCAATTTCCTGATACTAATTGTTCAGGCATTTAATACGTCAATTATTTCTTTGATGAGAAACGTGATAAAGCGGTCCCTGCACCTCATGAACACCACCTGATTCAATAGAAAAGAAGAAGATCCACAAAGATAAGAAGTGAGCAGGACCTCTCTTTTCTCACCTCTCAGTTTTATTTTTTTGTCCATGAAATGAGTAACTATGTAAGAAAAAAATGTGTGAACAGAAATGTACATACTTCTGCAAATGAGGAAGAATCTAAATAGAGTTCAAAAAGCCTCCAGTGTGTCTGTCAGTGAACGCACCCTGATGGAGTCAGCCAGGTGTGCGAGTAAACGTTTTTGCTGAAAGGTTCCATTGAATAATGCACTTTTTTTTTGTTTTTATTAAACTTACATATACAAACACATATTTAACTGCCAGCACAGCTTAGTTTAGGCATCGACCTTTATCCCAAAAGCTGAATTTACTGAACTGGGTTTTCATGTATCAAAGGCAGCAGTTAATATTTCTACACAACTTGAAGTTGTACTTTCTGTATCAGTCATAAAAGCATGGACTTTTTTGTAAACTGTGGCAACCTCCCATACAGCCAATACAAGTGTCATTTTTAAAATGTCAAAAGGCAATTGGGTGATACTTGAAATGAAGCTACTGGATACAAGTTTGTGTCAATGTGATTATTTCATTTTCTTTGACAGTATTTTAACAGGCAGTCCCACTGAAAAATATTATTTGAAATAAAAAAAACTATTTTTCTAAATCATTTCCATACCATTTTCTGTAAGCAACCCATCCTCACCTCGATTTTCTTGTCTGAGGCCGGAGCGTTCTCGTACATCATCTTGGAGCCTCTGATGTCGCAGAGCTTGTCGTCGTCGCCGTGCAGGAGCAGGAAGGGCCAGCTGATGGACGGGATCTCCCTCTCGATGCGTGCCGTCGCCTCCATCAGCTGCATGGCGAACGACACCCGCATGCCACCGTGGAAGTTCAGCTCATCGGCGGCATACGTCTCCACCTGGCAGGAGAGAGAGACAGACAACAAAGGGTCATGGGGCAAAGTGGACAACACTCGAGTTTATTACGCTTAAGCATCTACATCGAACAAGCACGATAAACTTTGTGGTTTAATCCAAATATGGAAGAAAGTGGCTCCATGGGAGAAAACAGGGCCATGAAAGTAAGAAGGCTTCTGGGAAAAACCATGAATGTTGGCAAATTGGAGTAAGGGTTATAAATAAATGGATGGGGGGCTTTTATGGAAATAAAAATATGACTCACAGAAAGTAAATGTGACACGCTACATTAGTTTAAATCACAGTTGAGGAGCAGACGGCACTCAAGAGTATCGTTCACCAGAGAGTTCTATTATAAGATTTACGGCATATTTATTGTCTCCAGGCACACTGGAGGACCTACAACGAACGATTGCAGTGCCATAGTACGTCTGAATAGCAAGCTACTCCCGACATAACTACAGATATCTGCAACATCATTTTGGCTGGTTCAAACTTTATTTCAAGATATCTGTAATTACATTTTGACTCTGCAGAATAAAATACAATTGTCTACAAATAAATGATTACTATACCTAATTCAAGTTTGAGATATTTACAACATCATTTTGACTCGCTAAAATTCTAAATTCGATCTAAAAAAGGACAACGTAGATATCTTGAATGGAGGGGATTTAAAGATGTCTGAAACTGGAATTAAAACTCGTCAATATTTAGTTGCAGATATCCGCAACTGAACTGTAGGCATCGGTAATAAGCAACCCCGTACACATTAATGGCAAAAGTAGTTTGAATCTTACTTGTCAAAATGTACTGAGAGATAACAAAGATCAGAGTTTTGACTAGGCAAAATTACTTTTTAAATATCAGTGATAAGTACAGCTTGCCATAGCTGCCGGCATGTGTGTTTTTGTCTCCTCTGTGGTTTCATTCGAAATACACACGCAACTAAATACAGTGCACACAAGCGTTGTCTCATTGTCCTGTAGGTGACACAGTACATGCACCTCTTTTTATAATTACAAATAACAATGCAACTCACTCAAGGTATCTCTCACACACACACTCTCACACTCTCTCTCTCTCACACACACACACACACACACACACACACACACACACACACACACACACACACACACACACACACACACACACACACACACACACACACACACACACACACACACACACACACACACACACACACACACACACACACACACACACACACACACACACACACACACACACACGAATGACTTGTGATTTGGAAAGAATTCACATTATGTATTGTAGGTTGGTCTTTCCTCCTGAGACTGTCAAATGGAGTTGGTGCATGACATAACACACATGCAAATTTCCCCCTTGAGACCTGGTTAATTTATTTTCCGCGAGGCCCTTCCCTGATATTTCAATGACGGATAACAACACCGCCCTCCCGCCCAGACGCACACCAACATGTGTCTCTCACCTGCTTCTTGTCCCGTGAGATCCATTTGGAATCGATGGAGCCAAGAGTGAGGCTCGGCAGCATGTGGTTTAGGACCTTCGCCATAAAAACCTGCAAACAGCGAAAAACAAAACACACAGAGCGTTCCAGTTTATTCTCACACAACAACACCTCCCTGGTGGATGTTTCTATCCCTCTCTATTATTATTTCTCTCGCCATCTGACTAGTGTTACAAAGACATACAGTGATGAACATTTTGAGTATGCACTGTATAATCCACCCGTTTGCATGGAAAATAAAAGCTCTCTTCTCCTTCCATGCAGATCGTCTTTGGCCTTGACACTCGGACACACTTGTATCTGTGAGATTCAGAAAGAGACGACTACTGCTGCTCAAGTGGCACTTACACCGATTCTCACCTTTGAAACACACACAAAAATAATAAAATGAAGTATTATAGTAATCCCCCACAGAGTGCTGAGTGGAGCAAGACGGAAGACTCCTGGGTAAACTGTGTACTTGAGTGAATAAAGTGACTCAATTATGAAGGAAAGAGCAGAGGAAACGAGAGAGCAAAGGTGAAGAGGATAGAAGAGTGGACGAGCGACTGTGTGGTACCTTGAACGGCGTGGCCGAGTCTGGGTTCATCTGGACCATCGGAGCTATCAGAACCACTCCGGCAAAGTCAGCGGACCTCTCACAGGCCGTCAGGATGGAGATCGCACCACCCTGAGTAGGAAAAAGCACAGAATGTACATCTTGTAAATTAAATTGATGAGATATCTTTGAATGGGAGGAACGTATAAAAGTTTTCAGTTGTTTGAAACTTTTTTTTCCGTCAATTTGAATGCTTTATTTTTAAAGGTGTGATGATCTTCAAAGCAGGAGGCATGAGTCAGAGGTGAGGTGCAGACGAACCAGGTGTTGTTTTTTCCACCAACAGTGAACACATACATCGACAACAAGGCTGAGCTCTCGAAGAGGAAGCTCTACAAAACACAGCACGTCATCAATACACACACACACAACACAGAAAATCACTAATTTCTTGTCGCAGTTAAGTTATACAAATAAATACAAACACCTGTGTGTTTCAAGTAATCAATGCAATGTGTTATAAACAAAATAGTATTTAAAGTTTAAAGCCAAAGAACACACAGTGTGTGAAGAACCTGATGCTGATAACTTGGTTGGTTTTAATAAACAGAAGTCATCCACACATCTAGAAAGTTCTCCATCATGGAGATTTCATTTCAGTGGCTCCATGTCACAAGCTGTTTGATGTCCGTTGGTGTTTGTGCCGTCAGGTGATCATGGTAACATGTCATGTGACCTGATCTCAGCACTTTGATTGGTTATTATGTAAAAACAGTGTTGCGGGCAGCATGTTCATTTAAATAGTTCAATACTAAAACAAAGTTGATATTGATATTGACAATGGTATTTGATATATCTTATGTATATTTATACACATTTTATGTATTTGATGATATTTAAAAACTGCCACTGAAGAAGAATAAAGCATTCCAGTCAGACAAACTGATGACGAAGAATTACCTAGAAACAAAATCATAAAAAAGAACCACGGGCAAGAGGTGCAGTTTTTCAAGATAAAAGCAAACAAAAGCAACTTGAGGAGTTACAAATAGAAGAAAGAGCACGTCTCAATGAGGGGAAGATGATATGCGCTCCGTCTTCGGCCTGTAACATAAGACAGGGAGTGTCTGAGCGAAGTAGGCGTGAGGTTCTGACGCGGGGAGCAGTGGGAAAACTCCTCAGAGGTCAAGACGAACATAAAACAATCCGTCTTTTGTTCAGACGGGCGTAAATGTCGACCCTGCTCTTTTGTTGCCGTTGCTCTACACAGAGTGGGAGAGAAGCGCACATGTTAACCCACGGCTCTCGGGGCACAGCGAGCACTGCTGAGCTGCAGTGAACAGCAGCTCGAGGCCACACCTTGTCACCCATGCTGACAATTGAGATTGTGATTTAAATCCTGTGATGCAGGGCCGTGATAATTAACGGCTCCGTGGCGGCCGAGGTTCAAATCAATTCGTCATGGTTCACTTAGTCGGGGTTTCTCTTCTCGAACGCAACAAGTGCAAGTGTCTGTGAGGGTGCACACAGAAAGACACACACATGGGCACAGGGATTCTGAATGGGTGAATCTCTCTCACTCTCACTCTCTGGAGACTAATTGGCTTCAACTTTGTTTATGCAAGCATTCTTTGTCACTTGTATGAATATTCATCAGGCTGGGGCCAATGACAGGCTCACTTCACGAAAGACAAAACATTTCCCACCAGAAAATCTCACTTTCTAAAGCACACACTCACTCACTGCATATACCCACACAAACAACACACAAGTCAAAAGAAGAGGCTGGCTTGCTCCATACATTTTTTTTTTTTTTTTTTTCTTCTTCTAGTTCACACACACACACACACACACACACACACACACACACACACACACACACACACACACACACACACACACACACACACACACACACACACACACACACACACACACACACACACACACACACACACACACACACACACACACACACACACACACACCTGGATGATTTAAGCAGCCCAAACTGGTTGATCCGTTCATCTGATACTGTTTGAATATACAGAAAGGTAAAAAAAAGAGAGGCCGTTCTAGGCCATATACCCTTACACACAACCACATACTGTACATTTTGTCCAGTTGGCTCCAATGATAGAGAGAGAGATACGTTTGAATAGGGACGAGGAGGGAGGGAGACAGGATTGGGACAGAGAAGCCCTTTAAGAAGCTGATTGGAGGCCTTCTTACACATTCTCTCTCTCTGAACTTTGGTTGAGAGGATGAATACTTGTATTGTTTGTCGGTCTGCTGACAGCGGGTGGACTAGAACTGTCAAAGATTCTCTGAGGAGGCGAACATACTGACAATATATGGACTATACAGCCAGCATACTCGCATTGCAAAGGCTAACGTTGTCAGTTTCCCCATAACATTTAGAAGTGAAGAAGCCTGTTTGATAAAAAGTCCAGTGATTTGGATTCAACTCTCTCCAATTAAACAAGATCAAACTATTCAGTAAAAAGTAAACAATGATGAACAGGACAAAGTGACAAACTAAAAGAATGGCACGATGTGAAAGAAAAAAGTGAAATATGGTTTAGCGTAAGAAGAAACTGAATGAGAGATGGAGGGTTGACGAGCTGAACAAAAAGACCGCAACAAAGCATTACATAAAACTCTGGCACTAAGGAAGTAGGAGAAAGGAGCTTCAGCCAGAAATACTAATGGAGAGGAAGAAAAACGAGGAAGAGTGAGAATGAGCCAGAGCTGAAAGCATTTGTCAGAATTCCCGCGAGCTGATACAACACCAACAAACTGCTCCAGTTCTCGACTCACTAATTAAACAAATAAGATCCTGAAAAAGCTGTGAAGTCTGGTCGATCGGACCCAGATTCTACAAATGTGTGACTGTAAATGACTTTGTCAGTTTTAATCCATGTTTAGATGTTTTGTGAGGATTGTCTGAGAAATTAACTAATTAACTCATTTTCAATGAGCTTGCAGGCTTTCAAATTCATACACTGTAATTAATCACTTACTTCAGGGAGAAAAGTATTGTTTTTTTTACTTATTAAAGTTTTTTTAATAAGACCAAGCGTTTACAGTCATGCTCGGGAGGTCGTTTCCTGTTAAATTACTCAAAATGATCTTAATTACCTAAACTCATCCCTCAAAACGTCCACAAACGGCCTGCAGAATATGTCCTGACAACAATGCCACAATGCAGTCGGTCATTTGTAGCATTAGTATTGAATCAGTCAGTATTTTTGACCTGATTATGGCACTAGAGGAAAAGCCAAAGGATCATCAAAGTTAGTCGGATCCATTGACTGAGCAATCCAATCCTAATTTGTGGATGTTGAGATACTTCACCACATTCCTGAAAACTCTGAGCTGCTGGCAGGTTTCGAGGATCACCACAGTCATTCATTAGGATTCCTCCCTCGGGTACTACGGATGTCTGCACAGAATTTCATGCTAATCCTTCAAGTAGGTGTTGAGATATTTCACTCTGGACCAAAGCGGAGAGCCGACAAACAGGCCGACATTAGCCGGCTGTTAGCCTGGCTAAAGATAACAAAATGCTAAAGAAGCTTGAATCTTACACCATCCATGACCATTTGCTTTCAGCTTATGCTCAGTGTGAAATATTCAACAAACGTTTTTTAATTAAAAACAACTCGGTGCATCAGTGCAGGTGATTTGTGAGGAGTTGGACATCTTTCTTCACTAAACCTACACTGTTGGGCTCTGCTAACTGCTCCACAGTCTCCTCAGGATGTTATCTTTGCAGCAGCGTGTCTGCACAGACTGTAGAATCTACAGGGTGTTTCCATGGTCTTGAAGTTTCTGCGTCATCCTGGTCTTGTTAAACAAAGATTCATACAAGCAGAGGAACACGCTAACAGAAACAGGATGAAAGCGTCACAACACTGGGAAGCTGGGAAATGAGGCCTGAAACAACATAGCAACACAATAAGGGATTTGGGTTGGGTTTCCCAAAGTCAAGGCTGGATTTTATCTGTTTCCAAAGTAAAGGAGAGTAATATGAGAGGAGATGAAAATAAAGAAACACTAAGAAAAAGGAAGGGCAGGAAGGATAACAATGAAACAGGAGTTTAAAAAAAAAAAGGACGAAGAAAGGAAATGAGAAAATTAAATTAAAGCAAAACAAATTAAAGGAAGTACTGTCGAGGAAAGAGAAGACAGGAAATGAAAGCGGGGGATGGTACCGGTGCACTGGCTTACATGACAGCACAGAACAAACATCTGATAAAATGACGCCGATGGACAGAAGGAAGGAAAGAACAGAGAGAAAAGAGGGAGGAGGGGATGAGAAAAAGAAGAGGGGAGAAGGAAGAAAGGAGGGAGGTGCTACCGTGACTTCGGTCAGCTCTGTATTAATATTTACAGACTCTGATGTCTAAACACACTCTAAGCCTCCATCTGGGATCCCACAGTTTAATTTACACAACACTATTTGCGTCCGTGCTCCTACGACCTCGGGTTGTTTTGAATGCAGCATCAGTCTTTATATAAATACAGTACTGCAGCACGGTAAAGCACAAGCCATAAAAGGGTTGCAAAAATAGACTCGTGAACGGAGTGCTGTTTGAAACATCTGAAAGCCCGACTGATGATTTAATATGACCTCATGATAAAGACAAGCTGTTGTCTTGAATAGAAGACAGTGTGATGTAAATAAAGAAAAGAAAAGAAAATAAAACTCATCGACCATTGGATTGTCTGAATCCACAGCAAAGACTTTTCTATCGTGAAAACATATGCTGTGATAGCAAAACAGCCTCAAAAGCACACAAGTCATTAAACATGGTTTTCTCTAATAACTCATTAACAGAATGTCATCGATTTCTGACTTTATAAGCCATCAGGTCTGCAACTATAAGTCATTATTAAAGGGTTCTTCCACTACAACATTGAAACAACAACAGTCCTTCCCAGAAGACAGACGCTTCCTTTTATATTCAACCCTGGCTTGGAAATGCTCTGCGGCTCTTTTCCCAACTGGTAAGTGATGTAACAGCCTATGGAGGTGGTCTTCCAGATAAATAAGAGCAACTGTATAAAGACAAAGCTGGTGTTATGCTAAAGGGAGTACATACAGTACACCATGAAGAGGCATTGATCCTCAAACCCAAAGGTTGTTCTCATGAATTACTTACTACTGAGCTAAAGCATTTATAAAGTATTCATAAAGACACATTACATAGAAACCTTTATAAATGATGCCTTCATAGACAGGGTCACTGACTAACGTTAAAAGCTCAATGTCTCGAACATTTAAATATATTTTCCAACAACATAGATGTTGGAAGCTCGTCATATCTTCTGTAAAAAATACCATTTTTTTTCTGATGAATCTAACAAGCCCACTGAATGACTGCTGAGCTGTGAGATAACAAGGCTCCATGCGTCTCATTACAGACCAGTTCTGTAATGAATTTGCATTTATCCTCTGTGTTCCCTGCATGAAAAGAGTCTGCCAGCTGTGAGCAAAAAGACTAACAAACTGTACTGTGTGTGTGTTGGGCCTGAAATGTTTCTGACTAACAAAGGAGGTGCTGACTGCACTCTGCTCAAAGACGCTCTTGTTTCATGTCCTGTGTCGGTGAAGTTGGCATCTTCCGTATACAACACGAGATATTACACTCCAGATAAAGCTGCATGCATGACAACATGTGTGCGTTCTGTATGAATACTGAATCTGAGCGGCTTGCTCATCTGAGACAAATGAGTTCAAAGGAGCACAAATTGACCGGACCTACAAACACTGACAGTCATTTTTTATTATATCGCTCATCAATACTGTTTGTGTTCCGTCAGCGGCAGTAAGAGCTAGTGGGTCACCGAGCAAAGCAGTGAGAGGGTGTGATGTTGAAGGCCGCTCTGCGAGAAACTGAATGGTTAAAAATAGTTCCCTGGCCGGCCTTGATGCATTTTGTGTCCAGGCATTATGTCATTTGTCTCAATGAGAATTCTGGTCGATTTCATACAGCCAAATTTAAGGTTGTTTTTTTCCTGCTGTCTGCATCGAATTTAACACAATTTTAACTCCCTAAATTGAATTCAGTCGAACGGAAGACCAAGAAAATGTGGATATTAATAATAAATAAAACTTGTTTTTGTATTTGCAACTTTTTTGCATGTTCTATGATAAAACAGTGCGCAGCACACTACAAATTCCCACTAATACCTAGCAATTATTTGGGCTGTGGGAAATCTTTTTAAGCAAAAGTTTTAACATTTTGGGTAATACGCTTACTGCTTTCTGGCAGTGAGTTAGATGAGAATATTGGCACCGCTCTCATGTCTGCACATTTAATGTACGGCTATACAGCCAGCAGCCTGTTAGCTTAGCTTAGCACTGGAAACTGGAGTAAACAGCTCTACCTTCCTCTGTGTGAAGGTAACCAGCCCTTCTAAATCTCTGTAATCAACATGTGCTTTAGAGGTGCTGGTAGGTGGATTGTGTTATTGTTGGACAGAGCTAGGCTAGCTGTGTCCAGTCTTTATGCTAAGCTAAGCCAACCAGCTGCTGGCTGCAGCTTAGATATGAGAGAACTCCTTATGTAACTCAGAAAGCAAATATGTGCAGCTCCCAAAATGTAAGACTAAACTAAATAATCAATGGATTCATTGAAAAATAAAATAATTAATCCTACGTTATATTTACTCAAGAAATATTTTATACATAGAAACTATTAGGACACAGACTGCTGTATTGACCATATTTCAATACTCTGACGCCTGGAATTGATGCTAAAGGTGAAAACTGCCACCGACACAGAAGGTCAGTTTACCATTACATTACATTCGGTCTTTTGTACGTCAACCAATAGACCCACATTGCCCTTGAGCCGGTCACTGAACCTGTTATCTGCCCTGTTGGAGGGTTACAGTCACCAGCAGCAGCAGCTGCGGCGGGCTGTGCACAAGCACAATCTGTGTCACTGTGTGAAAGGTAAGTTTACCGAGAAGAGGCAACGGAGCAAACCGTCCCTGAACTGTTGTCCTGCAGGTGGATGGTGGAATTACTTCATCACACCAAACCAAATAAAATGTCAATGAAAGCATGGTGTCTAAGCATTTCACTGCATTATACAGTTATTTCTTGAAAGTGCCAGTAATAATAAAACACCCTGTTATTCTGTCAGATTTCATGCAGAATACCATGTTCTGTGTTTTTTTTATGGCCGACTATTTTGGGACATAAAACCCCTTCACACTGATAGAAGAGCGTGTTCCTTTTCTTTTTATTTGAATGTCACGTTTTCACAGTAAACAACACTGATCTCAGTATTTTTCTTTCCTGTGCTTGAACAAGGCTTGCACATCAACTTCATGCAGTTGTCCCTCTGCTTGTGTGTGTGTGTGTGTGTTTGTGTGCGCGTGTCAAGCACACTGTACCAGGTGCTCTGAAACAATATTATGTCATTTCACACCAAACAAAACATCGACGACAGTGAGAGTTTCACTGTCCACAGAATGACCCCCAGTTGAATCTGTAATTAACAGCATAATAATACATGGAGAGTGTCCTACCATGGAGTGACCCACGATGAAGACGGGCAGGTCTGGGTGGCGGGACTTCATCAGGTCAACGTGCTGCAGGGAGTCTCTGATGTAAACCTGGAAGTCTTTGATGTTCATCCTCTCTCCTTCACTCTGACCATGGCCAACTGTGTCGGAAAAGAGGGAGGAAACTGGCTGAAACTATAAACTAGGAATATAAGGGCGGATGGCGGATGGAGGGAGAGACACCAGTGAGGATGAGGAGGGACGAAGTAGAAGAGAGGAAAGGGATATGAACAGAAGTGAGAAAGGGGAGGAACGGCGGGAGCAGGTGACAAAGAAAGAGAGACACTGAATGCAACATGAACCATTTCTAGTGGCAGCAACACCTTTGATGATTTGCATCTGCACTTATTGATATTCTGCGTGTAAATTCATTATTCAGTGATCCCGGCTATGATTAGAAGCGTAAGTCATGTAAATATATCTTACCCTAAACAACTGTATTTCTACCCGACAAACAAGGATTTTCAGCCTCACTTGTGAAGATTTAAATGCGTTTGTTACTGAACGACAACAGACTCTCTTCATCTTTCTGACTATGTGATTCACGATATAGATTAAAACGGGAAATAACGGATCATGAGGAGAATCATGAGGAGGAACCTTTCTAAGGATCCTTCTATGGTTCTTTTGTCAATTAAACCTACCGATGAACTATTGTGTGTTATCCGTTTGTCCGCTCCAGTATAAAACTGCAAGGTAGTATCAGAGCTGTACGATCAGCTGCAGCGTCCAATCACTAACAGATTTCCAATAGAAGAGGACCTTCATGACGGCGGACCAGAACGTCGTCTGGGTCAAGGAACGATCAAAATAAAGGACGCTGCATGTACCCCTGGGTTAGGGTGAGAAGAAGAAGAAGAAGAAGAAAGGGACAGGAAAGAATAGGATGGAGGACAAAGAAAAGGGGGGAAGGAAGAGAACAGGGTGACGAGAGGAAGAAGGAGAAGAAGAGTGAGGAAAGTGAAATGAAGAGAGGGAAGGCAGGAGGTGGAGGAGGTGAGGAGACAAAGACAGTAAGGAGAGAAAATCTGACTGACAGATGGCGAGGAGGGGAAAATATATGAATATGTATGTCTATGTCTATGCATACATAGATTGTGTGTCGTCTCCTCCAGCTTTCTGCAGCAGTGGTTGAGAGGTGAGGAGGGTTGCCATGGCAACCATTGAACCAATATCATCACTGAGCACCTAAACATTCACAACATGTGCCGCTCACACCTTCCTGCTCTCGCTCTGCAATCTCAAGTGTGTGTGTGTGTATATTTTATAAATACTGTGTATGTGTGTATTTTATAAATACTGTGTGTGTGTGTGTGTGTAGTTTATAAATACTGTGTATGTGTGTATTTTATAAATACTGTGTGTGTGTGTATTTTATAAATACTGTGTGTGTGTGTATTTTATAAATACTGTGTATGTGTGTATTTTATAAATACTGTGTATGTGCGCCTTATATACGAAGCACGACATGTTTTTTTTTCTCCCTCATCGATAGCAAAGCGATCATCACAGCGCGGAAATCAATGTCCAATCACGGCAGCAGAGAGTGACGGCGCGCTGCAAACTCCAGTTCGATGCTCACTGCATCCCCCCCCCCACATGAGATCAATGACCTCACACTCTACGGAGTGGAGTGCACATCTTCTGATACACTCCACACACACACACCGATATTCACACATGAGCACACTTCAGACAACGGACACACACACACACAGACATAAACACTGACGTCCGACTGCTGCACGACTAAGAACCGCAACAAATGTTTTGTCTGATTTTCTTGGTAATAAGTGAATTAATTTAAGAGTTGATTATAATACAAAGCCAGTCTAACTCATCTTATGATCAATTGTGCGTGCTGTTTACAGCTAATAACATTGTAAAAAAGTGCACCATTGATTTTAAGACACAGGTGTGACCATGGGTGGCCACAGGTGTTGGTTTAACAGAATTTGGGCAACATCTAATTATTATTGTCAATATTGGTAAATCTCTTGATTACTTTTTTGATTAACTGATTGTTTTGTCTTTAAAATATCACAAAGTTGTAATTCTAGCCCAAGGTGACTTTAATAATTATATAAAGAGAAATATGCACTCTATTTAGCAGTATGTACACGTTGTATAAATGCTTTCTAACACACTATAATGTAGCTGTAAGCGGATATTAGTGATTATTAATGTATTGTGACCAAGAGGAGTCTAAACAGATAATGAATCATAATAGACTGAAACACATAATAGACCGCTGTAACAATATATAACATGAACAAAGGCTTGTGTGAATCTTAACAAAAGCTGCACCTGACACACTTCAGAGTCTGTGTGATGTGATTGTATGAAATGCTGACAAAGATTAGATTTTTAAGGATGTGAAATTAGGGATGTGTTTAGTGCTTTTACGGCATGTGCAATGTCATCTCTTTTACCTTTTTTTTAATGTCTAAAATAAACTCAATCAAACCAGATAATGGCCTCTTGAGGTAGCTTCTCCAATCCGGTCATTGTAGGAAATAAATCTTTGCACGGACTGATGGATGCAGAAACGCCGATCTAATTAACTGTCACAATTCCATTATTGTCCATTGCCGTAATGGGAGGACAAACATGATTTGAGCATCACCAAACAAACGCTGGACAATGGAGGCTGTCATCTGGTAAATAGCGGCAGTGTGTGACAGATGGAACAAACCTCCGGTCTGTGCAGGCTGCGAGGGAAAAACACCTAAAAGTCCTATAATTAGAAAGAATTACATGCGAGACAGAGGAAATTGTGAAAGAGAAAGAATATGTGAAAGATCTCAACTGCTGAACTCTATCAGGGGCTGCCCGAGGCGGTGTGTGTGTGTGTGTGTGCGCGCGTGCTCGTGTGTGTGTGTGAGATAGACAGATGGAAAACTAGTGTCTACAGGGACTTGTTCCAGTTCAGTATTTTGCATTTAACAGTGTGACATTTGACTGCGAGCCACTGAACAAACTGCTCCTGTGTGAGCAGCCTCAGTCATCCTCATCACTGCTTTTTTTTATCATCTCTGCAGCTCTTCATTGAGACGTCTACCTCTGCAAATATTTCTACATTTACAGCTGGGACGTTAAGTCTTTGCCTTCTCACCGTCTATCTCTCGGTCTCTCCTGCTCGTCTCTTTGCTGCACAGTCACACACGTTCACACATTCCTGCTGTATCTAAGACCAGCAACGCCACGCAGCCTCGCCTAAGAGCACCTAGTTGGAGGAATGTATGAGAGAAGAGATCGCTAATACCCAATTACTACTTCCTATCAAGCTAAAACCTTTAGGCATTTTTCTGTTTCTATTAAATCTTTCTTTTAGAACGCATTTTACATTTTCTGTTCTAAGTTAACATTTAGTTGGGGAAAGGTTTCGTTAGTTACATCCATAGAAAAACATGCCCTGTGCAACCTGAGAAACTGGATAAGTGAATTTTTCCGGGTAACAAGTTGTGCCGAAGTGTCACCAGCCATGGTAATGGCTCAGTGGGACTGTGCTCATAGCCACAGGAGTCCTTTGAAATGAACGCTATCATCATCGTGCTAACATGCTCACAAAGAACCAAATTATCATGCTGATGTTTAGCAGCTGGGCTACAATGTTCCCCGACTTAGGTTAACATGTTAGCACACATGATCTGATTAAAAGCACAGCGGAGGCTGAATGGTGTTTAGATGTAAAGCATAAAGTATTTTAGTATTAACGTGATGACACTAGATGAAAAGTTATTACAATTCATCCTGAATTTGTCTTTACCAAATATCATCTATCCAAAGTTGTATAGACACTCAAAACCCAAAATATCAACCTTGTGATATATTAAAAGTCATTGAGATTCATTATCTGGGGATCATGAATTTCTGCACCATATTTCAATCCATCCAATATTTGTGGACCTCCATACAGAGATGCTGCTAGTGTGGCTGAGCAGACTTCAACCAAGTCCATCATAAAAACATCAACAGCTGTACTGATTAGAATCCTTCAGTTGTGTTTTGTAATATTAACTGTTACAACTTGATGTTCGGATTTTGTCATTCCCAGCCTTGAGAATCAGCTAAAAGCTGAAACACCAGTTTGTTGTCTGAGCTCACAGCCAGTCTGTCCAGTGCTGAGGACTCACTTGAACATGAACAGAGCCAGAAGTTTCATTCACAACAGCATTTGTGAAGTTTTCCTCGATGTACCAACATAGAACAATGTACCCAACGAGCCTGATTAAGCTTCGTTCACTCAACAATACATAAGGCAGAGAGGGGGATGATGGGCTTTCTTTAAACCCATGCGTAAGCTGTGTTTGAACTACAGATGGGGCACCCATGAGTGTAGGTGTGAGCTTATTAATGTAATGTAATGTGTGTTTGTGACTCACCGTGGTCGTGTGCAAACACCAGCAGCGACAGTTCCTTCAGCTTCTGTGCGATCTCATCGTACGGCCCACAGTGCTCCCCGGCCCCGTGGACAATCAACACCAGAGCCCTGAGAGGAAAGGAGAGGAAAGAGTTAAGTCATGTGTTCACAGAGACAAACAAACCTATGTTTGCATTTCCGTCCTTGATTTATCCGACTGTTACGGTTAAACCTTGAAGATTTCTCTCCAACAGTACAGGGCTTTATTATAAGAGGCTGGAGGGGGAGGAGGGCTGTGAGATGGATGAACGAGTTCAGAGCACAAACGCAGATGGACGGAAGACATACGAACAACCTGACGCAGTGATTGTCCTCAGTGATTGTTCTCAGGTAAAATACCAATTGATCTCTGAACAGCATTGCTTTTGACTACATGTGCGAAGAGACAGAGATGATAGAAGAAAAAGAGGTGCGAATGTTTTCAGAGATAGCAGCTATCATCCATCTGTCCGTCTATCTGCCTCAACACAGCCCTTCCTTCCCGACTCAAAACAAACACTGAGGGAATCCAGCAAAACACAAAAAGACAGCTTTGACATTCCTGCTTTTCATGAGTGTCCATTAAAACCTGTATGCAAATGCTTCTTCAGAACAGAGACTTCAGCGGCTCAGTTTCCAACCAAGTGCTGATAAAAAATAAGATTTATAAAGCGTTCACTCAATGAGGCTGCATGGACATGAACACTTCAGATATCCTCAAGGTTTCCAGCTGGTTTGAGGCAGAACCATGTCGTTGATGAGGAAGTTATATGTACAGCAGTAAACTGCCCTGGAATCTCATTTCTTAAATAAATGACATGGTTTAAGAAGAACTTTTTGGGGGTTGTATTTTCTGATGTGGAGTATCTGTTTTGTTTGTCCCGACCCTGCTCATGGAGACATATTGTTTTTGTATTTTTAAACGTTGGCAGATGTTTCAATTATAATTCAATTAACAGTCGCTTTACCTCCGAGGCAAACTTGTTTTGTTTTGTCAAAACAAAACAAAGCTGGCTTTCACAGAGGCTTTGGGAGTTTCAGCAGTGTCAAGAAACAGATGTGGATAATTTAAGTGGCTACCGAATAATTTATGATGATGATGATGATGATGATGATGTACCAAATAAAAACATGTTGTGATCATCACGTAAAAGCCTGCAGGATAATCCCTTGTTAGTTTCATCTCTTACGTCGGGGTAGAGAAGATATCATGGAAAGTATATTCTGGTTTAACGTCATGTTTTCTCAGAAAGAGAGACCTTTCGCTAATGAATGCGCCGGCTGTGAGAGCAGGTGTTTTTTTATTTTCAGGTTTTACTTCTTCTATCAGCGCATATTAAGCAGCGGAGCAGCACTGAAACGCTGCAGTGTTCTTTCTCTGAACAGCAGCGCAGCTGAGAAGCCTTGCGAGAGCTTCAATCAGCAGCAGACAATTAGCCCAAATGTATTCAGCGACAGAGGAAAAAGGGGAAGCGAGTGAAAAAGGGGAGAAAGTGAGTGAGAGTGTGAGGCGGGTAGAAGAGCAGAATAAGAGTATCTGTTCATCAGGCCTCATTAGCAAACGGCTCTGATTTCACTCCTTTTGGAAAAAGCCATCGCCTCGGGCTAAGACTTCCTCTGCACTTGTTGGCTCGGAGCAAGTGTGTGTATACATGTACTGTATGCGTGAGCGCTTTAGTATGCGAGTGCGAGTGTGTGTGTGAATGAGTGTCTTTGTATAGGAACAATGTTCTGTAACACACATGCCGAGGGCCAGCAGGGGATTAATGGGGCTAATCTGGGTTCATTGTTATGGCGACTGTACGGTGAACAACACACTGCAATGTGACATTTTTTTCTCGCCATCCGTTATTCCCTTAACACCTCGTTTGTCTGCCTGATCACCTCTCTTACTTCATTTCCCTCCCTTTGTTCTCCTTCTCTTCTCAGTCTTTATTCCTGAGTTGCCAGAAAGAGGAAATACAAACTGGATGAAAGGCAATACGTCATGGTGACAGTTGACAGTCTGCATTGCTTTTGAAGGATTTAATTGCCCAGAGATCTTCTTCTGCATTCAATCATATCCAGGCATCTGCAGACAAGTGACATTATTCAGTCATCGTCAGTATGTCGTGCTCAGCCGTGCAGAGCCAGCCCACTGTTGCTTAAAGTGGTCTGGCAAGGCTCAAGAAGCATTCGCTTGGGACGAAGTGTTACTTCGTGACATCTTGGCGTTATACTACTTTACTCAAACTCCATCAACCTGAAGCCGTCCGTCACCAGGGTGGACTAATGCACTACACACTATGGCTGCTTTAAGACTAATCAACATGGCAGCTTCGAAAGTGTGAAATGTCTTTTAAATGTTACACAAAAAATAGTTTCTGGGTACATTTTAGGCTTAAAGTAGGCCGCGTTGTTGTAGAATTATACTTTACAACACCTACAGTCCTTTAATTACTGCTCAGGTAAATTACTTGCAGCATTTGAAGAATTGTGAGCTGTGTTAGTAACTCACAGTAGGACTGCTGTAAAGACAGATCAGGGCTAATATGGCCCTTACTTTAAGGAGCTACTTTTAGACTTCTGATGCTTTGTGAATATGGCCCCTGGTATTATGAGGCTCATGCCAACTTCCTTCTGAAGGCAAACTAGCATTGACCAATCACAATTAAGTGGGGGCGGGACAGGGAAACGTTCACTGACGGACACATATCCCGACCAACTCCTTCAAAGTATCTTCGCCTGTATATTGTACGGGGACGTTTGTTATTAAGGTCTGCAACTATTGGTTATTTCAATCGTTGAAATTGTCAATCAAGCGATTGTTCAGTCTATAAAAATGCTCAATAGTAAAAAACAAAAGGAGCTAAAAATACTTTAATCTTCGAGTAACAAGAAAAGAGGCTTTTCATTTTCCTTTCTCATTATCTCTCTTCACCCTCTCTCTCTCTGTCTGTCCTTCTCTCTCATGGGAACTGGAGACCCACTTGTCTCCCACACCAGTTTCAGTTGCTGGAACAACATGGCTGATAACCAGCCTTATTAAAACATTCAAAGAGAGTGTGAGAGAGAGTTTAGTCCTCCCTCTGGCTCGACTCTGAGCTCCTCAAAACAACCACAGACCCAAAACAAAGCCATGAGCCTAATCCCCTTAATGCAACGCTGTTTGGCTACTCCAAGATTATTTAGGAACTCGCAAACCTTCCAACTGTGCCCGAATGCCACATTCTGCACCTTCGAGTTTTACACGAAAAGCAAGAAGCATTTTAGACATTTTAGGCATGCGTTTGATGCTCAAAAATGGAAAGTAAGTATGTCTGACGTCCCCCTAGTAGCTGTACTCCAATTAAACAGATTTGGTATTTTGTGAGCTCATTGCTCAACAGTAGATAACTACTCTTTCAGGGAGTAAACTACACTTAATATGTATTATAATTATGTTCACGTTCTTTCATTTACTTTGTAATTTGGAGCCATGATGCAAAGATTTGGGAGGGTAATGGCAAATGTCTGCTATTTATCTGGACTAATCACCACAAAAGAGACTAAGCTGCAGAGTTATTATGTTATTTTCTTTCACTCACTTACTTTATTTTGCTTTATGTTTTCTTCACTTTCAAAAATCATATTGGCATCTGAAACGTGCAGATCATCTCTGTGGGTACAGCACCTCTGAGAGAGCTACAAGTAGCACAAGTCCAGCAATCTGCATCATAAATTATCATGATACGTGTCATGAACATTGACTGAGGTCGACACGAAGGGAACGCAGCAGTATCAGGACTGTGTTAGCGTGCACAGGCCGAACGATAACCTTTTGACATTGTGACGTGGGAAAGCAGGAAAAGCACAGGTGTAAGTAATAAAAGGAAGGAAGGCTGCATTCCATTTCGATGCTTCAGTTTCAGGCTCCTGGTACCGTGCCGGCTGGCTCACTGCGGCTTTCTTGAATAGAACGGAGCCATCGTTTTTCCTGCAGGACAAGTCAAAATGTCTGCTGGTAAAAGGCTTATACCATCCAGACTCTCCTGTTCTGCTGCACGTGATTGGGCAGGACACAGGTAGAATAACGTAAAAGGTTTTATATTTGACTTTTAAAAATCCTGATTGTGACATGTGTCTCTGGGGCAATTGTTCAACACCGTGTATATTTGTACAATTCACTTTTGCTGATCTTATATAAACATCCTGTCTAGTGAAATTAACACTGAAGGTTTTAGCGTCCACGTGTCCAGACTGGACAGGATCCAGAGGACGAACATTGGCATGTAAATACGATTAATAGACTTAGACTGCTCAGAACTTAATGGAATGTGTGTGTGTATGTCTCTTTAAAACTAATCTCACTGTGACTATGGGAGAATCACACATTTCTGAGCTTTCTTTGAAGAGCTGCCCAAAGGAAGTGATGTACATGCTGTGTGTGTATGTGTGTGTGTGTACATGTGGGTGGGTCACCATATCAGTGCTGTTAAGTGCAGCTGTACAGTTATAGGGTGTGTCTAGAAACATAGAGGCAAAGATTAAAGGAAAGAAAAAGAAGAGCGGACCAAAGATAGAAGGAGAAGATAAACGTGAGACAGATTGAAACACGACGTCATCAGCAGCTTTTGAAAAAAAAAAAATTTAGTAACTTTTTAAGGTTATAACTCTAAAGTAAAGAAACCGCATGACCAGCCTGCCAAATTTAAACTGACTGAAGAGTATTCCAGGTGCAGTGACTTTACTATAAACAGATTGTGTTTAATTATAGGCCAGGTCACGGCAGCATGTAAAATGACCACATTTTAGAATCTGCCTAGCGTTAGCATGTCAGCTACAGTAATTCACCAAGTAGCCCTGCGGGTAGCAGTTGCATTGTAACTGTTCTCTGCTGAATATTAAGAACTTTCTATAGTGTTTAAGACACCTTCAGACATTGTGAGAGACCGTGAGTTCCCAGGTGACAGTGAGATTTGATGCACTTGGAGAAAACCAAAATGGATTTGACAGAAAGAACAATGTGACAAGTGGAAAATGACATGGAGGCTGAGAGAGGAATGAAGTGTGACAAACCGGTATGGAGTGTGTGTGTGTGTGTGTGAGTGTGTACTGCGCAGAAACCTCCACAGCAGAGAGAGACAGAGGGAATTGCTGTGTGATGGAGAGAAATGGAGGCAGGCAGACAGCAGGCATCCACAGAAGGAAAGTTTACACCAGTGAAAGTAAACCAAAGATTATTGAAAATGTTCCACTTTCATCTTTGCAGAGTGCAGAATTGGGCCAAGAGCATATGGGAACCACAAAGATCTCAGCTAACACTTAGGATCCATCTCCTGAAGGCAGTAAAAAAAATGAATGCGTGAATTTATAACAGGGCTTTGAAAAAAAAAAAAAAAAAACTTTTTTTTTTTTGAATTAAGGTGTTTTGTGGCCCGGGAACATGACCTTTAAAGCTGCTGGCCAGTAAAAGTAAAGAATAAAACTTGCAGAGCTTATAACAGTAGAGCTCAGGGGATTTTCATTTGTAGTGCAAAAAAAAAGACTCAGTCACTGTCATAACATGCAGTCATTTCCTTAATGTGGAAGGTTTGACAGGAAACTAAATGTCAGAGTCAGAGAAGAGGGAAGTGGCGTCCTCGTGGAGGAGATGCACGTGCAAAGGAGGTCTTGAAATCCCCCTCGTGGGTTCAAACTGCTGATTTGTGGAGAGTTGTTTGAAGCTAACTGATACTGCAAATGAACAAAAGAAGAACTGTGCGTTCCTTAAACTTGCTATCGTCACACGTTCACAGCACACTTTCTTGTGTGGGTAGACAGAAACAGAATTCAAATTTTTTTTTTATTCTTAATGGAATTGTCTTATGAATTCACCTTTTTCTTATTATGCACCAACACTGCCTCAATAAAATAAAAACACTACCGCTGATACTACCATTTTGTCACTACATTTTCCTTTTTGCGTGTTTCCACTTTCACATTTAATATATAAAATGTAATTTATGTAAATCCTAATAACTATATAGAGTACTTTGATAATTATTTACACATTTGTACAAGTCATGTCTCAGCTTATTTCAATGTTATGGCTGGTACTTACTGAATGAATGTTATGGGAGTACAAGTGGCCCTAATGTTTAATACATGCTTCATACACGCCCCCAAGCGCAAACATGAAGGGAACCATTAAAGAGCTTTTATCTTTGTAAAGTATCCTCCACTGACGAGCGTAACAGAAGCAGCGAACAGCAGGGAAATTAAATGGTCTGACAAACACAAATCATCGAGACACCATCAGCGATAACGTCAATAACAGCTTCGACCTATTTACACAAACTGCGTGTGTTTGTGCGTGACTGTCAATCGTACGATTGTACTGTGAAAAAAACAGGTGTGCAGTGCTTGTACGGCTGGTGTGCTGGTCTCCATGAGGGTTCAAAGCCCCAGTTGAACATCTCTTGGAAGATCTGTCAATCATTGTTGATGCCCCTCCCCTCCACCTTTCACCTACTTCCTGGTTCTAGTAGTGAACGGGCTTTTCAGGAGCCATTGACCTTTGACCCCCATCTCATTCTCATCCCAACAAGAAATATTTCAAATTGCATATTTTTGGAGGTTTCATTGCTGCATCTTTCAGACTCCTCAATTATGTATTTGTCATGTAATTCCTACAGAACACACAGCGTGTTGGCAACATGGTGGACATGAAAAAGACAGCAGCAGAAAGGTTTGTCCTTTCTTCCTGAGAATTTACTAGTGAAGAGACGTAGATTCTTTCCCTGCCGACAGTTTCATGCTCATATACCCATGGGGAAACTTTAAGGGTTCATTTTGTATGTGAATTGACTTCTGATAGGTATTCTGCACGTTTACAACATTTAAAAACATGAGAGTACTTGACCAAAGAATAATTACGAATAATTTCCCAATTTAAGCATTTAAGTCTAAACAAAACAATTTTGGAAGGGAGATGAAAGGAGACACATTTAAGACTTGAATTGCACAGAAAGTGAGTGCAACGACAAAAATCAATAGGTTATGCTGAGGTTCTTCACACTCAATGTATGTCAGAGGCTAAGTTCACGTACCGCCCTCTGTTGAAGTCATTAAAGGACATTTACAACCTTTAACAACCAATCAATATTCATCCGAAAAAGACTTTCTTTGTAAGTGCTACTGAAGAGCAAAGAGTGATGTGTTTTTTTTAATCCATCAGCTGCTGTTACTACAATGTTCTCTCATTGATAGCTATATGTTGAGCTGTATGTTAATCAAAAGACATATTTGCAAAGTGGCCACCATCGCATGTTAGCTTTTGGTCACACCAGCAACAGATTTATTGATTCCCAAATCCATATGATAGTTAAACTATTAAAAAGACATGTTTTCTGAAATAGACCCGGATGGCTGACCGACGGACAGATGGATGCTAAAATCCTGAGAAGAGCAAGAAAATACAAACTAGCTCCTATTATAATCTCTTCACATATTTTGCTCCAACATTTGTTGCCAAAGAGTAACGTAACAATCAAACAAAGTCATCAGTAAGGAAAAACAAAACAATATGCAAAAACATACCCCAGTTCCAGCATCTCAACTGTACGGATACGGTGCTTTTCTTTGCCTTCTGCGATAGTAAACTAAACATCTTTGGGTTTTGGACAAAACATGTAAACATGTAAAGACGCCATGTGGCATTTTATAGATGAACCGGTTGATCAATAAAAACATTCGCTTAATTGACAACAATCACAAAATGGAAATGATTGTGAGTTGCAGCCCTGTGTTTTGGTTTGTTTTTGAGTTCTCATGAACCAGATGTCTTGCTGCCGACAAAAAGATATCATCAGAAGTCACAGTATATACACCATTGTCATGCATAATCTCAATTATAAAAAAAATCATGCATCACTACAAAACATTTTATGATGAGTCAGTCATTTGGCTGCCGTTTGAATAAACTGTCAAACAGCAAATTGCCTTATCTGGAGATTCCTTTGATCGTCAAATTTATGACTGCACCAGCTGCTACTGTGGCTGATATCAAACTGTGTATCCATCCTTCCATAAATTATAGCATGGTCGAGATGTAGCTTGTGTTTTAAAAACATCCACAGTGTATACTAAGAACTTCGAATTCATATTTCCCACTCATGCCGATGGTCATAGCCAGTTTTTTTAATTAATTTTTTTAACTTAAATTCATATAATGCTATAAGCTTCTGGCTGAGCTGCAGCTACAGAGATTTCATAAATTGGGCTCCGACACGCTGTGTCACGTTAAATTACTAATCTGAGTGCTGCAGTGAGTGGGTCGCTGTGAGTCTGGAGGCTGCATCCATCCAGACCAAAGAGAACTGGTTATTTTGCGAAACATCGGAGCGCAGGAGGTGCACATCAGAGTATCTCTCTCACGGTTAAGTGTAGGCTGTACGACAGACAGCAGGCTGGAGAGTCTCAGTTTGTCACGCTTGCTCAGCAGTTTTACTCTCTGATGACACTGTGTGTAACTTTGATTTTGAGAGATTAAGCGTGTTCAGGAGAGGCTGATTTCCCCTCAGAGCTACAAACAATCATACTCCGATAAACACCGACGACAGCATATTCAGACCAATAAATCAGTTTGGGGTGACTTTACTCAACCGCTTCTGTTTTGTCAGCTTGTAAAAACAGAGCAGTAAGCCTACCACACACAGCTTCTAGGAGCTGCTAGCTCAGCTAAAATGATTTAATTAGTCTGGGCTTCAGTGAAGAATTTAAGTGTCCCGTGAGAGTCTAGATGCAACTTCTAAAGCGTTTTTTTATTCGAGTACAGCGCACATATAACGACCACAGAATATCTGCTATTATCAGCTATCAAAAGCACACGTTGCTCGACCGACAAACACATCACGACTGCCACACAACATTTCATGTAGTCTTGCATGCCTCCCTGTAACATGACTGCATGCAACGCTAGCATGGTCGCGAACTGGCCTCCAGTGAGAACGCTGTTACATAAGCCATCCAAAGCCTTGGCTCTGAAACACAACACAGAGGGATCTGCGGCTATTTTAAGCCTGCAGTGATTCCGCTTTTTACTTCCAAAACAACATGATTTGCAGAGGGACAGTAAAGCTGTTATGGTATGCCAATCTAATTCGTCATTTTGGTTTATTGATGCTTTTGGCAGCTGGAGTAGGACACGTTTTTAGAATTGGTTATTCATTTACCGAGGCTCTTTGTTGACAAGCTTGAAATATATGAGCAGGTAGTAGATTTTCTGTTCATGGGGAAGTGTGGGGGATGAGTAAGGGACCTCAGCATGGCCTCAGAGGCATTGTGGGTAGTTATAAGGTCATGTTTGTCCCACTGCCTGAGCAGAATCATGTACATTTACATTTTAACAAGAGCTGCCAGAGTGCATCTGCATCAGGCAGAGAAGTTCAATCCAACGTTTGCTACTCGCATACACAAATATCTGCAAAAAGGTATAAAAGCATCTGCATGCTCAAATACAGAATAAATAACTATTTAACTGCACAAATATACACACATGCTGCTGTAAACTATGAGCCACGGTTTATGGAGCAATTATGCAGCGGAGGCACGGACACAAGTGTCAGTTAATGAGTCACTGCTCTACTGAGATGCGTGAGCCGTGTGTGTGTGTGTGTGTGTGTGTGTGAGAGAGTGAGAGAGAGAGAGAGAGAGAGAGAGAGAGAGAGAGAGAGAGAGAGAGATCAGTAATGTCTTGACTCCAGATGTTTTGTGGGTGTCTCTGTCACTTCCCTTTCCTTCTTTGCTGCATGCAACTGTGTTATTTGTAGGCGAGCCTAAGTGTGACATCTGTATTCCGTTTGGTGTCCCGGCCACGGTCAAGAGAGTTCACAGCAAAGGGGGCCTCCGACAGCAGACACTAGCACCGCGTGTTTTTCATAAACTGGAGCCATTAATCATCTTGTTGTAACGTTTGATGTCTTTTTGACTAAGAGACAACGTTGCGATTAACACTCTTTCAGACACCAGAATGCCCTATGAGTCAGCATCTCAGGCCTTTTGCAAATGAACTATAACGCTGTTCAGTAAGGTTGAGAATACCATTCGAATCAACTACAAGTAGTAACCTCAAAACACAAGGGTTTATGGGTATGAGGAGACAGATGTTGTCATTTGATAGCCAGCATTTTCCCCGTGCTTGGAAAGTTGGGTTTTTCAAAATAAAGCGATCGGGGAGACCACAGCCGACACTGTTGTTCATCCGTTTCCTCGTGTGCTGGACTGATTTCGTGAATCTATGTGAGCCATACACACAAAGTGCAACTGAGCTGAAAGAGTAACTTAGTGCATTCTGTTGTCCTTCCCACTATAGTAAAGTATAAATAGGGTCTGCACCTACAGGAAATGTCTGTTTGACTTATTAGCAAAATGTTTTAACTTGTTTAGTGGGTTGAACCGGTAACACTGTTCCTCATTTTCTTAAAATGGGGTCATGACCCAGTATGGGACACTGGTGCATCTGGCAGTCCCCACTATGAGGAGATTAACATAATTATAATGTCTTTTTAATGAGCTTGGGTCACAGAACGAGACTTAACTGTCCAGATTGACTACAGGTTGATTATATTTCCTTTAATTTTGTCTTACTGATGTCATGTTGTTGTCTCATTTTGACCGAGGGATCTTTTGTGTTGCATCTATCAGCAGTAAACTGATTACATACATAAGGGGTCGGCCCAGGACTTTCACTAGACCAAGAATAAAGATGAGGATTTTATAAACATGGACCTGAGCCAAATGCCTACATGCATATTTACTACTGTTGAGTTACTGGATTACAGCTCATCAAAGTAGGCTTCTTTTCTGCCAGTGCTACTCTAAAATAACGAGTAAATTATGAAAACAACACATCTACAGGTGTTGACTTTACTGTGACGGTCTATGGAAGATGAGGAGTGCTGATTGGTGAGTGTTTGAGCAGTCACAGAGCGGATATGACTCCTGGTTGTGGGTGGATGAAGGCCTAACCTCCATACAAAACAAATTAACTTGGATGAGTTACTATGAGCTACTTTTTCTGGTGTTGTCGGAGACTTTTCTGGTGTTTTGACTCCGACGTGAAAGCACGTACCGTTCGGCACGCGGGAGCTGCCGTGAGCCCCTCCGCCGCCTCAAAGCACTCAAAGGCGGTTAGTCTCACAGTAGCCCCTCACGCAGCAGTCCCAGCTGCAGAAAGTGGAGACCCACACTCTCCATGTCCAGACTGCAAATGAATCGCGCATGCGCAAAGCTGCTGCTGTTCTCGCCTCTCTCCTACAGTGCTCATTACCATTATGCAAATTAGGCGATGACGTCATTTAGCGACTTCTAGCGACTTTTAGGACAGCCAATAGCTACTTTCCTTACTGAGGAGTTGGCAACACTGGACACTCCACACAAACAGCTGTTCACAGCTCGCTGGCCAGCCGTTTCTTTTCGGCGTTAATTAATTAATGCTTTAATGCGAAAAAGAAATACCGTGATATACCGTGAAACCGCCAGAATCTTACAAAATACGGTGATATGCATTTTTGGTCATACCGCCCAGCCCGAGGATGAGTATGGATTCATACAGCTGTTGTTGTTGTTGGTGTTTAGACAATGTCAAGATATACATTTGCACTGAAGGGGAAGAGAATACCCAGCTGTGCACTTTTAAACAGCCTCCTGGACTGCACAAACACACACACACACACACACACACTACAGATTAACATGCAGGAAGTTGAAGTGCCCATGTGACTGCAGGACTGAAAGCCACCATGTGAGTGGAAGCACTTTCCTCACAACTCAGGATAATCACTTAAAATGAAGACACTTCTTGTGGTTTAAACTCCATCTCTCACGCAGCCTACTAAACACATACACGTAAGGGACGATGCTGTAAACAATAGTTTTCCTGCTTCGTTCTCCACTGACCTTGGCGGGGCGGCGGGCTCCCAGTAGCGGCAGAACAGGTGCAGTCCGTCGGCGTTGACGATGTGCGGCAGGTCGGCGTAGGGTACTCCCTGCGGGCTCCGCCGCGGAGCAGCTCCCGGCTCGGGCATGGAGGAGTCTGCAAGAGAGACACGGAGCAGCGATAACAAGACATCGCTGCCGTACATATAGCAGCTGAAGCCGGCGACGAGCAGGCAGGTGGCGGCGGTCACGGCGTTCATTGCTTATTGTGGCGCGTGTTTTGCGGAATGCATCAGAGATAAGACGGTTTGTTGGGTTAGGATACGTCGGGAGTAATCCTGAACAGCGCGCGCACACAAACACGCGCACACAAACACACACAGGCAGTGTTGTCAGAACGTCCGCAACGACCGGCGTTACGTCACGAGACCATATGCTCTGCTTTTCACAGGCCCCCAGTCTCTCCCCCCTCTCTCCCCCTCTCTCACACTCCCTGACCATCAGTGTAGTAATGCACTTAAAAGTGCAGTGTAGTGTTGTCAAATGTTGTAACCAATGTGTACAAAGCAACAACTGGTTTGCACATACTACAACAACTGCATTACTATACTGTAAGGATAGAAAGAAGAAGAAAATAATATGAGACATTAACATAAGATGAAAGATTTAACAGGTGACTGTTATTTAGGGGGCTAGGGGGACACACAATAAAAAAAAAACAAGGCAGATTTGAATTAAATCATTTTTAGATTTAGATTTATTATCACTAAATCAATATTTTTCAACTGAAAATTAAAGTGTTTCTACCTTCAGTCCATGAAAAGCTGCACACACAATCACACACACGTGAAGCACGCTCCCCCTCTCCCTGTCTGTGGCGCGCACGCGCACGCACACGCGCACGCACACACACACACACACACACACACACACACCTTCCCTGGCTTCAGGTCCAGCTGGATATACTGGAACCACGTCATGTTAATGGACTGTGTCACCATTACAATGAAGAGGGCATACTGCCCGGTACACCGCCGAAGGTAACAAATAGCCCTGGTGTGAAGCCATTTCCTGAGGTGATCGGGTGTCGTCTTTCAGGTTTAGTGACCTGACAACCTGAAGCCAGTGACAATTGTGTAATAAAAACACGAGTGAACAATGTGGCTGCCTGTTGATGAGCAATATAGAATGATTTCATCCATGCGTCTTGCTTGAAAATGCGGGTATTATTTTTTTTTTTTATCCTCAATAACAGGCAACATTTCTGCATTTCGGCGTGGGTAAATCATTTCACCTGCCTTTGACAGGATCACAACAAGAGACACGAGAAGTGTGCATCACGCGTGGAAATAAACGTTCACACTAAACATAACTATACGCGTGAGCAGATCATTATTTGTAACTGCTCTCATGACGTGTGCGCAAAACCCCCCCTATTGTTTTCATCTCTGCTGCAACCATCCAATTCCACATTCATGCACATGGGAAAGACTCTGCAACTACTGGTCAGCAGGGTGATCAAATCCCCTGCATGCTCCCAGGAAAAGCAAGCGTTTGTCATGCAAGTGTCTGTAATAAACATTATAGCCTTGCACAGAACCGATTCATCTGGTTTGATATCGATGTCAGTGCGCCAATAGTGGGCTAGTGGAATATACACGCGCTTTAACGCAAATATGGTCTGCGGGTTTTATTTTTAAAAAAGATGAGTGGGGAGAGAAGATGCAGCATGTGCGAACATCAGGGCAAAACTAAGAAGTTGCATTATTTTAAAGCAAAGCGTAAAGGATTATTTGATGCTGGAGATCAATGCACTGGAGTGTCCATAATAAGGTCAAAACTGAGTCCCGCAGACGCACTGTTAAGTCCCCATGCAGAAATATTACAGTAGTGTTAAAAGAATATCATAGAGATGGAACCAACCTGAGCAGGAGCGTCTGCAGTGAAGTTTCAGCTTCTTCTCGGACTCTCTTTTCTCTCTCCCAGCAGGCTATGTCTCTCTCTCTCTCTCTCTCTCTCTCTCTCGGATACTCCGCTCGCGCCACCCGCCAAGAGAAGAATGCAGTCAGCGACGTTTGGGTTGAAACTAAATAAGTATTCACACACATCTCTCTCACACACACACACACGCACACACTTTCCCCAGAGGCGGAGATACAGCTCTTCCTCTCGCCCTTTCTGTTTAGCCTAATTAAAAAAAAAAAACTCACCATAGTTAAGTCCACATGGTTCACATTTTGAACGTACCAGAGCCACTGATATTCATGTGTTAAGAAGATCTGTCTTTATTTAGCTGATTGTCAAGCTTCCACCTGATGAGAGAAAATAAAGGTCGTTTTTTCATTGTCTTCCAAAACGATGTGGTCCAACTTGGTATTTGGTGGACATTGTTTGCCATAGAGTGATGCTTTTTTAAAGAGGTATTTTAAATATCAATTTCATGATTTTTGAAGCTTAAATCCAATTGCCAGAAGTAAAAAGCTAACGTTGAGCTATAAACAAACTACAACATGGTCACATGACATCACCTCACCGCAACTAAGCTAAAGGCAGAGGTGTTATGTTTACTAGTATAATTTAGCCACTTACTGTTAGCAACCAATTCACAAAAAAGCCACTGACTTTGAGATGAGGGAACCAAAAGTGCAAAAATGGCAACTCATTTCTGGGTTTTAGGACTCATTCCAAGCCTATGAAGCAAATGATACATAGTGGCCAAACAGTGGAATTACAACTTACGTGTCCGCCACATGATGCCATTGGGCCCATAGACTTACATTGGGAGAGAGGCGTATAACTCAGTGGATCTTTTTTATTTTTATTTTTTAAGTAAATCAACTTCTCAGTACGAAACATCATTAGAAGGAGGCTGGAGCAAGGGCTGGAACTTTGGGTTAAAGGAAACACTAGTGCGCTTGCTATATGGGCCCATGAATGCGAAAGATCACTTTTCTGAATTTTATACACGGAAATCAAACATTGTTTTGCTTCATGTACCACTGAGCAACTTTCAAAGGAATGAACTCTAGTACAAACCACCCATACAATGATTAATATGTCGGTTTTGTGAACTGGAAAAACTACTAGTTAGGTAGAGGAAAAATATACACAGCCTACAGATATAGTGTCTAATGTGTGCCAAGGTCGGGTGCAAATTGTTGGCTACAGACACCTGTGTGCTTGTCGGTTAGGTAAAGTTAGAAAGATATTGACAGATTTGGACTTCCCGGTTCAATAAATCGTTAACGAAACGTTGCTAAAATACAAACGATACCTCCCTGTAACCGTAGTGAGGTAGACAACACGCTACAACCTTAATTTAATTAAAACGGGCCGTCTTACGGGTTCCTCCGAGCTGTACAATCGGCATTGGTCTCAATGAGCGGCCGGCTGCGAGACGAGTGCGCAGGGACCGTCTACAAAGTGCAATGCGGAAAACACCTACTACAACAATATTCAATAGCTTCACTGTCATGCAATGTAATGTAACCAAAATCACTTCACACATCAATGGGCTCCTCTTTGTTGTACTACAAGTGTTATTTTGAAAGAATATGATTTAGATTAATTTTAGTGAATATTTATTAAAAATAATAATCAATAGCTTTACGGCCCGTTTTAATTAAATTAAGGTTGTAGCTTGTTGTCTACCTCACTACGGTTACAGGGAGGTATCGTTTGTATTTTAGCAACGTTTCGTTAACGATTTATTGAACCGGGAAGTCCGACTCTGTCAATATCTTTCTAACTTTACCTAAGTGTGCTGGTCTCTGTCATGCTATGTACACCTCAGTGTAAATAGCCTCACTGGCTATTCTGCCCGGGTGCAAATAGCATGGTTGGCTTCCGACACCTGGGTACTTATAGCATCTTCCATAACGGAACGAGCGTAACATAACATTGCCTTTTTATGACCATATAACGTTAGGGAATAAGACGAATTGTCACGGTTCAGGGCTGAGCTAAGACTCACGAGCAGAGACCGACACTGGAGAAGAGATGAAGTTGGAAATAATAATGAACAAAAACTTAAAGCGACTCCAACCGGGAGCGAGCCAAAAACCAACAAAAAGGCAAAGACATAAATCATTGAATCAACACGAGGCGCACACGGGGAAGAACAATGACGATCTGACAACTGGAGCGGGGAAAGCAGGGGATATGAGTGGTGTGATGAGAAGATTGGAGGCAGCTGGGTGGACCGGGCAGGTGAGTAGGATGAGTGCAATCAGGGGGAACACACACACACACAGATAGACACACTCACACACACACACACACACACACAGAGAAACGATGAAACTAACGGGATGTTACACAAATATTGCAAGCCAGTCAACATTGATGTAAATACATTTTTTATGGAGTTTTTTTTTTTTTTAAACAAGTCTGTAAGAACTAAACACAATCTTTTTTTGGTGATTAACACTGAATGTAAACACAACGTCTGTTTGTTCACAAGAAAACTCCACAAGGCACTTTTAAGTTGAAGCAAGCTTGTTGGCAAACAGTTGCCGATTAGCGCATCCAACAAACACATTAGCACTCACCTGGGGCCGTGCCTCTGGCCACCTGACAAATGTCCAATATTCACTCTCTTAACTCCGTTGAGCTCTGGTCCATCAGAGCTTCTACAGTCGATCACAGCTGTGAATGAGGCTGATCAGAGCAATGAACTGAAACAGTAAAGTAGGCTAACGATCCAAAGACTCTAAAATGCACCTTAGAGCCGAGGGGAACTGCAGAGCTGGTTATAATTCTCTGTGGGTTTGTCATTTGATATGCAATATGTTATGATTATAAACATATTAGTGCAGCTTTAAGTTTAATCATTTTTTTCTTTTTGTCTCACTTTTTGGACTAAGTAAGTCAATCCCTGGCATTTAAAATAATAGCCATTACTGTGAAATGGATGTTTTATTACGACTATATATGATTCACAGTGTTCCTGTTCCAATAAGCAATGAGTCATCGAACCTGTGTTTAGTTGACAGAGGACTGATGTGGTGGAAATAATCTCTTCACTGCTTACAGAAAAAAATGAAGCAAACAGTGAACATGAAAGTTAGATTTTAGTTCCCTTTTTCATGCATGACTTTAAACTTCCTGATCAAAACATGGTGAGTTGTATCTGTAAATGTGCAGTTTCATGAGTGACTCAGGGTCTAGACAGCTGATAAAAATGATTGTATATACGCTACAATATGACAACATCTGGGGTGGTAATGGTTAGGGTTGGTTTCCATTGCCCTTACTGCTATTCTCTGTGCTTGAGCTACTTTACTGAGCATCTGCAACATCTGGCAGAAGAACTTGAAAATGTCTCAGAACAACTCCTTGTACAATATAAACAAACTCCCTGAACAAGTCCGTAGATAAACAAGGTGTAGACTGGAGTCTGAGTGTGAAGGAAGCAGCCGGTCCCAGCGAGACAGGAAAGGAGAACACCCTGCATCTATTTTTGAGGCATCAGTGTCATCAGTCCAGATCTTTTCAGAGGTATTTTGAGATTTCCTGTCGTTGCGTCACCAAATCAAAATGTCTTCATTTGGAATATTCAAATCAACACTGTCTGTGTTTGGAGAGGAAATGAACATTCCCATTCAATGAGACACTTTTGACTCAGTAAAATAATATTTATTTTCCTTTCTTAGTACATTCACATTGGCAGATTTTTAGATTTTCATAAATAAACCAACCATAGTATTGATTATGTGTTTTTTACTGATTAAAGGCAATCTAATAACTTCAATTTTTTTGAAAATACATTGCAGAAAAATACAAGTCTGTATTAATGTGCTTTAACTGCACGTGCGTTTGTGTCATTTTTCCATGGCTTTGATCTGTGCACTCCTCCAGCGAGGCATATCATTGTATGACTCCGGGTGTGTACTCTGTTCTCATTTACATGCATCCTATTTATTTTGTCTTCTTGTATTGTATGTGCTACAAAGAGCGTGTGTCTGGAGGTTTGAGTGTCTGCGATCGTGACACAGGCAGTCCCAGAAATCCGAAGCTCACAGGATACACTCCTCATACAGAAAAGTGTCTGGCACTTCTTCATAATATCCTCCGTCACTGTTCTCGGAACTCACAAATGTGTCGCTGTGATCACCTGTGAAACAGAAGTACAAAAAATGAGATCAAAACAGAGAACAGTGAGAAGAAGGGAGACACCAAGTGGAGGGAAGATTTTCAAAACATGTTCCAGATTTTTCCTTTCTCTCTCCAGCGGCGTGAAAGTCTCAGCGGCGGTTAATGAGGAGGAACAGAACGGGAATGTAAACACGCCGCCTCAAACTTTGGCTCAGCACGCCGTAATCTCAGAAACTATTTTCAATCGGACGTCTTCACTTTGCACCGTGTGGATTCTTGCATTCACTCAATTATGTTAAATGTTATATATTGTAGTTCTGAATGGGCATCGGGGGCGAATGTAAGGCTCTACTTGCTTGCTGATATGCTGAAATGATTCTGTGAAATTCAGTGAGCTGGAGATAAACTATGGGCCAGATGGATTTCCAAACTAACCGCTTGCTTACCTCATGTACAAACCATGTCCTTGTGAAATACATTCATACATTCGGGCTGCATATGCATGTGCACGTATGCAAGTCTTCATTAATTTGCATGCATGTTACTGTGTGTTCTTGTTTTTTGCACAGCTCTCTTAAACCAACATCATGCTCATCTTACCATCCACTCGCTTACATCCTCAGTATTTTTGTATCCCTTTGTGTGTGTGCCAGTGACTGTGTGTGTGTGTGTGTGTGTGTGTGCTCCCTAACTCTTCCATGAAGAGCGGTAGCTCCTGTAAACTGTATTTCATGGATCAGTGCCACGTCTTTGTTCTCTGTTAGATTTGTCTTATGGAGGCAGAAACATAAAGTCACGCACCCAACTAAACACTAAAACAGAACAGGTAGAAGCAAAACCACACGCGCAAAACAATATGCAGACATCCATGCAAGCACAGGTGTATAAATGAGATTAAGACAGACACACATACACACACATCGCCCACCCATGTGTTAAGGAGATTGAGGGTGTGTGCTGGAATCTGCAGTATTTCTGATGCATATAAGAAAAAAAAAACGCTGTTTAGGTATTTGTGTCTAACTGTTTAGGAAAAAAATCACGAGGGATTTGTATCAAAACGCATTAAAACACATCAAAATATAATATCATTTTGTACTTTACTGTAATTCCATTTCCACCCGACCCCCAAACATCTCACTGTGCAATCAATTTGCAGTCCAGGTCACGCTGCAGAGTAAGGATCAATGAACCAATCCAGAATGAACATTTTAATCATTGCCCATTAAGATATTAAGAGCTGAACACATTCCCACACTCCAGGCTGCTGAGTGAAGTTGACCTTTTTACCAGGTTCTTATCAGTGATGAGGCGGAATAATTAGAAATGTGATGTTTATGAACGTGATGAATTGAAGCCTGGCTGAATCATTGTTACATTAAGCACCTCAAACAATCGAATGATCACGACTGTGAACATAAATACTCTAAGCTGCTCTGATCAATATTTGTATATTACTGTAATAGTAGATCAAATGACAATAAAATAAATAAATGCATTAACAGCATATTAAATAGCCTAATATTGTGTGACCCTTAAGATACTGTATGTTGCAGAGACAACTTCAATTTAAACCTATTCTATACAAATTTTTGTCGTCATATTTTATGACATTTTTTTTGACAACTGTGCAAATGTTGTTTTTGAAAGGCTCAGCGCCAACAAATAGATTGAAGCAGAATATTTTGTTTCGTAAATGATGACATTTATCTTCTTTCAATAAATTACTTTTGGACTGAAGACTGAGCCACTTACAGAGACCAGGAGCACCGCGGCACTGGTGTGTGTGTGTGTGTGTGTGTGTGTGTGTGTGTGTATAAGAGAGACAGAGAGAGGGGAAGAGGAGGACTATTGCACCCAAGTGTGTGAATAAAGACACCAGATTATAACTACTATTGGGTCCCTGAATGCAGCGCAAATTCCAGTTACATTTTTTTAATCTCTAATTTTCTTAAATTAGTCATTGATTATGTTCTGGCATAACATCTAATGGCTGAGGAAAGAATTGTCCACAGGCCAAACTTACTTGCCGACCCCTGCTTTACTGTTTTGCATCAGTTTTACTGCTCTCCTTTCTTCAGCAGGCAGCGGTTTTCATTGAAAAAGCTCTAAAAAAAAACAACTGGACGCTTCCTGTCAGCACCAAACAGCATTCATTCCACCTCTATATGAACAACAGACCCAATATGTATAAAGGCAACTGTTTGCTAACACATTCGTCATATCAACTGAGTAAGATGATGTCACGTCAGCGTTGTGTGTCCATCTTGTTACGCTGCCCACAGAGGAAAACATTTAATGAATGCAGTTTTAAGAGTGGTTTTAACAATTAAAGTCAACTATGAGTTTCAAGGAGCACAGCAGTAAGAAAAACAAAAATAACTGAGTTCAAGGGTCCTTTCACACCTACCTTGTTTGGTCTGGACTCTCTAACTTTTCAGTTTGTTCCAAACCAAAAATGACAAGTAAAAATATCCCTGGTGTGACGCTATGCAATGTGAAACCCAAACTAACCGCATCAAATGTACAAATGTACAAATGTACAAATGCACACTTCAGTACTCTGTGTCGTGGTGTGTGATGACGTGTCTGTTTGAGGGCATGTGTGTATGCTCACAGTACATCACCTTACGTTGGCTGTGTGTTCTGGCAGACTGACAGTGCAGAACAGCGTCATGGACGGTGGAGAAGAGACAGGACTTTGTCACTTTTTCGCTAAAGAAACCTCCAGTCTGCAGGTTGTCCACCACACCAGCTAGAAAGAGAGAGAGAGAAGGGCGAGTGGTAGTCCTGGTGTTAATTAAACCGTGTTATAATTCCCGGCTGTGTACATATTCTTTGCAGTTTCCTTTGCTTATCGACTTAGTACAGCCTAATAAGAGCTGCTGATCCTCTGAAATAAACTTGACGCCTCTTAGCACGGTGGATGTGAGATGAATGTGTGGGCTTCTATGTAATAATAACCAAAAAGAGAAGGAGCTTTATTACAGTAAAAACAAGACCCTCCCTGCCAGATATCAGTATTTTCTCTGTTAGCTTTCCTTAGGACTCACTATATTCTTCTCATGACCCAATATTGCATATCATACCACACATAGCAAACCTGGAATAGTGTTTTCTGGAAAACATTTTGTTATTTTTCTGACAAACTGTCAGTCTACCACAGAAGATCTCAACGTTTCCTACTGCTTAAGGCAAGTTATATTTAAAATTGTTTTAATGCCACTCAGAAACAACCAAAATTGAATGTTTTAAGCACTTCCTGTACAAACTACACCTCGCCAGTCATACAGACAGCTGTAAACAGTAGCATAGCCGCTCTGGCGTTGGTCTCCAAGAGATTTTCAACTTTTCTTATTAATTTCATTAAAAAAAGAAAAATCTATTGAATTATTTTCTAGTGATGTAGAGGGACTTACTCAAGCAGCCAGCGAGAACCACCTCTATACAAATTTCCCCATAGTCCCTCTGGATCTGAAACAGAACACAGAAGCACCGAGCAAAGGTCAGACGGGGATCATTTCATTAGTCCGACAATTCAATTTACAGAAATTGAATGTCAGAGGAGCTAAATGACAACAAAAGTGATAGATGTATGGAGGAAAGCTCTAGTTGTTGCACCAAGAGATGAGAAAGGCAAAGTTAAACAAGAAGAAATGTAGACAACAAAAATAAAAGGATCAGAATCAATAATCTTGTATTTAATCTTATTCTCCTAAAGCCATCTATTTAAATCTAATTCTGGGGATTGGTTTCATTAATAGCTAATCAACTGTCTGCCAGCTTTTTCCTCTAAAAGAACAATTTATATCAAATTTAGATGACAAAAATGTAGAAATTCTTTATCGTAACCTGTTAATGTTGTCGAAATATTGAGATACACAACATTTAGATTTGTAGAACAACAAACTTGCATGTACTAATGCACATATACAAGAGGTAGAATTCCTAATGTGTGCAAGTTACTTTGACTTTGATTGAATGTGTCCCCTCCTCTCTTTGTACATGTGTATGTACAGGTGTAAATGTGATGTCATATACGTACGCTGCGTAGCGCCTTCACTCCCACAGTATCCAGGAAGTTGACTGGGCTGAGGTCGAGGATGATGGCTCTGGGGAGTGAGGGGTCGGGCTCAGCGTCCATCTCAATGATGGCAATCTCCCTCTGCTCTTCCTTCTCTGGCCCCCCCTCCTGTACAGGAGGAGACATGACATTAAAATGTTACGCGTTTAGATGATAAACTGCAATCAAAGGTAATCGCACTACCAGGAATGAACGTCACGGTTTAGGGTCAGAAATGTTTGAATATTTATTTTCTTATATTTCTGTTTGACTAACAAAAATACTTTTGAATAAAAAGACGATTCAAATCAAGCTCTGCTGGTGGTCTGTACGTTTTCAAAGAAAACTCCTTTTGCATCATTTACAGTGACTATGTCTCTGGTCGTCCTCACCATGTCCACTGCGTTCCTCTTGGCAGCTTCCTTGGCATTTTTCTTCTCGTGGCTCTTCCTTTTGGCCTCTAGTTTCTTCTTTGCTGACAGGAGTTTGGTAATGTCAATGCCAGACTGAAAGAAACAAAAAGACAATCACAGATGGTAATAGTGAAGCTCACGTCAAATCTTTCTTCCTCCTGAGGAATCCACTTTGACTGCAATGCACTTGACATTACTTCTTCTATTCTTTTATGACTCTATTTTATCTTAAGCAGAAAACACTATTCCAAATTTATACTTCACAAGTTCTTTAGAACACATGAGTAGAATATATGTATCGAAGTGTATTAAAAACAATGTGAACCGACCTACCGCAAGAGGATTACATGTCAAATGTTATCATGCTATGAGTAATATTGGGAGGTAAAGCTCATTACAGGAACACAAATGTTTATCTTTAATAGTTAAGCCAGTTCAGTCAGTCCAAGTGATCTAATTCCTCAAAACAAAAACAAAAAACATAAACCAGCGTAGAAGGTCTTGCTTGTCTGTATGAGACACAAAGTCTTACTTGCTCAGGAAGCTTGGTTCTTTCGCTTGAGGGTGTTTTTATAAAGTTAACATGAAATGAACTATTAAAGTTTGTGTTCCTGCGTTCCACAACTAAAGAACACGAGTGAATCAAACCTTTTCAGACTCTAAGTTTTCCTAAAGCATGAAACAAAATTGTCGGCCCCAAATCTGTTTGTTTTTTAACTTAAATGCTGATAATTAATATTTCTAATAGTTTGAAATCCTAATTTAGACCAAATAATACAAATTGGCATTTTTACAATGCTGTTAGGCATGGAAACTTGGTCAGGCTTATTCTGTATATTTTGGGTTAAATTGGCATGTAATCCACACTGTGACCCATCCACAAAAATGCAATCACAACGATGTATAGCTCTAACAAAAATACTGCACTGTATGCACAACAGGCCAAGAACAATTCAGTCAATAGCACAGCTGCATATCGTGTTAGCTGCCAGAGTAAAATCAGTCAATGTGAATTTAAGTTCACAATTTTTCAAGTCTGTCTTTAAATAATCTTGATGTGACTTAAGATACACACTTCCACTAGATTTGTCTTACTCCCACAGCTGAAGCCTCATATCAACTGTAATCTTAATGAAGAGAGGGCTGTGGAGTTTGTCCCCAATCGCCTGCATTGAACACTCTTCACAAGGGTTCTATTAATGTGTGAACTGGAGTACAGTAAGTAAAACCTGTTTCAGTGTACATTTGGGAAGCTGGGTATTGTTTTAAGACAGACTTGAACAATTGTGGACCTACATTACATTACATTACAGTCATTTAGCAGACGCTTTTATCCAAAGCGACTTACAATTCAGATGCTATTACACCGTAGGCACAGCTACGGGAGCAATTTGAGCTGTTTACCTATATCCTGTACGACAAGAGAAAACCTGTTTCCACATTGGGAAATACCAAGGGCATCACTCAGCATCAGCATCACTGTGTTACAGGGTTGCGCTTGCTAATATAGTTAACAGATGGGCATACCTGTGAGTAAATAAATTTAAAAAATACCAAGTGAAATACAATAGAATAAATAAAATAAGAGGGGTGCGTTAAAGATACAGTTAATGCACATGTACACACCGTTCCATTGTTTACATGCAAATCATTCAAGAATTGAAATGTAGAAGGACCTCTGGAGCTTTCCAGTCGTTGAATTAAGTCACTTAGATCATTGGGTAAGTGATTTATCACTGGCTTCCATACATTTATGAAGCAGTTTTCATTTCCTTTTATTTTGGCGCTAAGTCTTTCCATGTGTAGTACTCTGAATATGTCTTTATACCATTGTGTTACCGATGGGAGTTTTTCTTGAATCCAATTAGATATTATGCATTTTCTTGCTAGAAAAAGAAGTTTATCAAGAAATTTAAATCTTTGAGAGTCTAAGTCTTCTGCTCTGGACGGCAGTGTTTTTGTGATTTTCATGCCATGAATACAATGTCTCCCTGGCAATCGCAAAGTGGATCAGAATTCGATAACAGCCATTCGTGCCTTCCTACTTCTCCAAAACAAAATTGATAGCTATTAGCATCTCTAAAACACAGCCTAGGAGTTTGTAGGACATTTGAACTCATCAAGACAATATAATAGGATGATAGGAACGATAACTCATGCAAAAACAATATATACGAGTTACTTCTAAAAACCTTTCTTGCTGCGTGACATTACTGGTTCGTGCAATTACAGCATTAGTCTCCCCTTACACAAGTGCAACCCATCAGCTTAATCGCTACCGGTGAGGACAGCCAGTAAGTGATCCCATATTTCCCCAGCAACTTGCACTATTTCTTGGAAAGTGATCCCCAAATTTGAGTTGTCTGCACGCCACAGCGACTGGTCGAGTAAAAGCTCTTATCATCCAGATGGAAAATTACCATAATTCATCTGGTGGCAATTTCTCACCTTGTAAACAGACACGCAGCCTCTGCCAGTCAACAACAGCTCTATGAAAGATCACTTGTGCGTCAAAGATAAGCAAGAAAAGAGCGACCCATGGCTTTGACATGCTGACATTTCAATGAATGAGCCGCTCCATTATCTCCCTCCCTTATTCAAGCTCTGCCTCTCACCCTCCCTCCATCTTTTGTCATCTTTTTTCATACCTTCCCTCAATCCGTCTTCCCATTTCCCCCAAAGAGACGTGACAGAGGAGGAGGAGGAGGGACTGGGGGGGGGGGGGGGGGGGGGGGGGGGGTGTTCAAACAAAAGTTTAGCGGAAGAAAGGAGAGGAGAAAATGGAGGGATGACATTTCGAACAATGACTGTCACGGTCGTGATGTGTGAATTGGTGAAATGGCGGGTCAGTTATTAGTGTGTCAGAAATAATGTTTGCAAGAGAGGAGTTAATTGCACGTAAATTGTGACAAAAAGGATTGTTGCTGGAGGTGGTTGTTTCTTTTTCTCTTTATGTGTGTGTGTGTGTGTGTAGCTGTGGTGTGTTTATCTGTATGTTCATATAAATTGGGGCTTGTGTTTCCATTATGGTGTTTGTATGTCTGATACTGTTTCTTGGGGGTCCACATTAATATATCAATGTGCATTAATATTCTTGTGTTTGTTTTCTGATCTTTGTGAGGACTCATTTTACTTTTAGACCTTTAGTGTGAGGACATTTCATCAGTCTGCACTTCTTTAAAGAGCTGTTAAGGATTAAGACCTGGTTTTAGGGGCCGGATAAGGTTAAAGGTAGGTTAAGGGTGTGTGTTTGTCCTCACCTTCTCTCCGAGTGCTTCTTGGTACATCTCAGCATTGGCGAAGTAGAGGGTGGCAGAGGAACGGAAGATCAGAATCCCTGGCACCTGCTTCAGCTGAAACCAATCGCTCAGTTTGTGAGTTCATCAATTAAACAGGCTTTGAGCTAAATGCTAACATCAGCATGCTGGCATGGTCACGATGTCAGTGCTAACATACTGATGTTTAGCAGGTATTATGTTTAATGCGCTCACCATCTTAGTGTAGCGTGTTACGTTCACAAAGTTATTACAGTTCATCTTGAGAGGGACATGAATGGGTGTACCAAATGTAGAGCAAACCATCCAATAGTTTATATTTATTATTCCATTCATCTCTAGATCAGTACCCGATTTAAAAGTTATTTAAATTGAATGTGCCATACCTGTTCGTAGTCCTCCAGTGGCCTGTAAATGTCAGTGTCTGGGACCTGCCCTAATATGGAGTATTTAGGTCTGGAATACACACAAAACAAAGAACGGTATGAACAATTTGTCATACTTTGTGTTTGGATATGGTCTGCAAGAGAAGGACTGAATTCATTGTTTGGTGTGGTGATTGATGGTTTAATTTTCACACTGTGTGTGTATATTAGTGTATAATTGAGGGGGTGTGTGGCACTGTATTCCTACAGCTGTGTCCTGAAGATGACGGTGAGCATGGAGAAACCGATGGCAGCAGCCAGTCCCAGGTCAGGGTTTAATAGCAAGGTGAGGATGAAGGTGACCACCCAGATCACCTGGAGATAGAGAAAGAGAGTGATGGTGATTGACAACGGGTGGTAAAGCAAGACAATAAGTCTAGGGACCATTAAATGAAGCAGGGGAAAAAGTGTTGCAACTCTGCTATTGTTAGATGCTGGAAATGTGAAGTTTGACTTGATGGTGGCACCGCAGGGAAGGCAGTCACTTAAATCCTCGAAGTGGCCTAATTAGTTTAAGCATACGAGTCAGCCTCAGGTTTATTTCATCAGCTATATGGATTTATACTGCATTCACACGGTCGGCAGAATGGGAAAACATCCCATTTTGTGTTCACGCATTTTTTCCGTGGGTTTGAAGGTCTATCCCTGTTGCTAGCTTTGTTCTCACGCTAGCCTAAATTTGCTATTTTTATCGTGTTACATATTTCTGCACAAGTGAAACATGACAAACCAAACAAACAGTGTATAGCGCCTTTTTAATTAGTTTGTGTTAACATTCAACATGTAAAGTTTAAGCATGTTAGCAGTAGCATGTTAACATAGCAATAGCCTGTTGACTTGTTCAGAATGATATTTTACCTTAATGACAAAGATAGTAATTTGGTCATTTTAATCTGTCGTGCTTATTTATTTTCTTTCATTTATTGTGTCACTTTTGGGCACCCTTAAGAGGTAGCTGTGTTGCTTTTCAGTCATTAAATGAAAATTTCAGTTCAAAATTGAACCAGCAGCTTTAGTATAGTGAGTTATGTAAGTGTTAACATGCTAATGCTAAACATGCAAAGTTTAGCTTTTTAGCAGTTTACATGCACACAGTTAGGCTAGAGTAGAGTCACATCACATGCTAGTGTAACATGCTAATATTTAGCTATCATGCTAACATTATTGAATCCCAAATAGGCTGACAGGAAATGATCATCAGTTTTAGGAGTTTCTTGTGCTGGAGAAGTTTTCATGAAGAATTCACTGTTTATCTGTTTATCTTTAGGTCACAAATAGCTTGTGAAGATCTGGGATTTAAAATAATATTTAATCTGTATCGAAAAATGTATGGATATGTCAGTGTAGTACATCCTGTTTCCAAAACATTAACCATTTCCTTACCTATAGTTGTTAGTACACTCACCATGTCTATTTTGTTGCTCCTCCACAGTACAGGGATATCCATGAATTGCTTCATCATGCCATTGAGGTTGACAAAGATGATGGCGGCCAGCACTGCCTGCAAAGTGAGTCAAGTATAATATAGTTTATATGGAGAGCTCCAGTTTTGAGGCCTAAAACATGAAGATGAGTTAGTTTGCTTGAGATAAACCTCTCATGCAGGATGTGGAAGTGTTATGTGCTCTAGTTAAATAGGCTGCAAACAAATGACTAAGAGTGGGCAGACCTGAATTCATATCATTACTTTGCTTTACAGCCTCTGATTTAATCATTGCTTTCAATGTTTTAATCATTTGTTTAAAAAAAAAAGTAGCCAGATGCTTTAGTACGAAGCTGAAGTAGTATCTGGTGTTGGCCTTACAGCAACACAATCTCAGCTGTTGTCTATATTTTGGGAAGGGTGGTTCACAATTTAGCAAAAACATTCACTCTGAGACTTGGACACATGTGTATGCTCGTGCTTGTGCACAGATGTGAAGGCATTCAAACACCCACACACACAATACCTTCGGCGAATCTTCAAAGAGAGTTCCAATCCAGAGCGTGATGAAAAGGATAACTATTGCTGATAGAGCGCCAGCAACCTGCAGTGAAGAGAGAGAGAGAGAGAAGATAGAGGCATGATGAATGGAAATCAGGAGAGAGAGAGAGAGAGAGAGAGATCAGAGCAAGAGAGTGAAAGAAAAAGAAGAGGAAAAGATGAATGATGAAGTGATTATTAAAGAGAATTGGTACATGATTATGAGAGGAGTCAAGGCACCGTCAGTTAAAGCCTCCCCTCCCCTCTCCTCTCCTCTGTAATGGGCCTTAGCTGACTGATGGTGTTGTCAGACTAAATCAGTTTAGCCTCTCAGCCAATCTGTGTTTGTGTAGGTGGACTTCAACGATGTGAGCGAAAATCGATTGCCTAAGTGTTTTTTAATGACGCCACTTCAGAGTGACGTTAATTATGACCGTTTTTTCCACATCGTTTAACCTTTGAGATGGCCCAAGTTTAGTCGCTATGGGCTGAGTGAAGCGTTGGGATGAAAATACTGATCTGAATAACTATCTCATGAAACGGCCTGGTTAAGTTAAAACAAGGCATGAAAACCAATAAGCATTTTTCTAAATATTGCTGAAATGGTGTTCAGCTATTTGGAATAATCTCAGGAGAAGCAACAAATATCATGTAAACTAAATAAGAAAAACAGTTAAGTACAGAAGTATAAAGTATAAATAAGTGGTTTAGCCATGTAGATCATTTTGATTTGGGTTTTTTCTGTATCGATACTAGGAAGGGTAAGTGTGAAAATATAGGACTTACTTTGTGAAATGACCCTTTAAAATCCAACTACCCCGTTCATTTTGTAAAATGTAGTAGTCTCAAACTAAACCTTCTTTGCTCACTGATTTCTAAAATCATACTAAATGCTCTCTGCACAGAGATAAAGGCACCCTAACGATGTATCACTCAAGGCCAGTTCAGCAGGATAATGTCCACTCATACCAACCTGAGTCTTCCCGCCTGTGCTCTCCTGAACCATGGTGCGAGACATGGAGCAGCTGATGGCGAAACACTGGAAGATTCCTCCGACGGAGTTACTCAGACCCAGCGCGATCAGCTCCTGAAACAAGGAAACTCAGACTATTGTATATATATTTATTTATATCAACTTTAAAAGAGAAGTTCATCCTGGATTCCCTCCATCACCCCCCCCACCTGGTTGCTGTCCACCTTGTATCCATATTTTAAGGCAAAGATTCGTCCCAGTGAGATGGTGATGCCGTAGCCAACCACCGCTATAGCGAAGGCATCCCCGATCACCTGACCAAACAGAGAGGCAGTTGGGAGAACGGGCGGCTGGAGGCTGGTAGACATGGACAAAGTGGAATACATCGGCCATTACAAACACTTTCACTTTTCACATGTGTAAACGCAGATTCCTGTATGATTGGTGTGTGTGTGTGTTTCTCACCCCGAGGGAATCAGTCCCACCACATCCACTCCATATCTCCCCGCCAAGTTAACTTGCCAGGAGATGACTGTAGCAATTACAATCTGGAGACACAGATAATAAGAGATGTATTAGTGGGTTTAAGTGTTATGGTGTGTGTGTCTTAGGAACTAACCTTCCATAGAGTATATTACAAGCCCATATACCACTGTATACTCACACCAAGCAGCTCCACGGGTATAGGAACAGGTAGTTTTTTACTCAAGTATGAGTTGAGCTCCTTAACGAGGATGAGGCCGATTATAGCGACGATACTGACCACAAGAGTACCAATGTTTGTCTTTGGAAGGAGATAGCATATCTCCAACACAGTCTGCAATGAAAGAAATAATATCATTGTTGCTTAAATGCTTGTAGGAGGAAGCATGAGTGAGAGAAGTAGCACAACATTTTATTCAAGAATAGACAATGCTCATGTCAGATTCTTGTCCATCACGGAGAAGACTGTCAGTGGGCCGAAGCAAACGTCTCAGTCATGGCTGTTATGTTGTGCGGAGATAAAGACATGCTTAGAAGAAGGATACAGATCTATATTATACATTTTGTAGCAAACTATGCTGGATGAGGTTTAATTCTCTGACTTGTAGAAATCACTCAAGACTGTCCAAAATTATCATATGCTTTGGAAATAATTATGACTTTCAGCATTACTCTTTAAAATAATAAAACAAAACATGTAGAAGCCAGCAGGTGTTGACGACTGGGTTTGTCCTCACGTATATCAATGACAAGGGTCCACTGTGTCTCACAGGGCTGATGCCAAAGGTGTATTTGAGCTGGGACACGATGACGTGGATGGCAGCGCCTGTGGTGTAACCTCGGACCAGCGGCTCAGACAGGTAGGTCACAATGAAACCAAACTGGACTAGACCGAGCAGAATCTGCATACATGTGGAAAAACACATGAAGCTTCACATTAACAAGAGGGGGGAACAAACAGGGACACAGCAGCCATGCTGTCATAGCTAATAATATCCAGGTTATCCAGTGTGTAGCTTTACAGATACACAAAGAAATACACCTGCCTAAGCCATCATAACGAATAAATTACAATTTTACAGGGGATTATTTCTTGCTAGCAGCATGTGCCTACTGACAGTGATGACAGCATTCTGTCCCATACCCAATGGGAGGATTACTCCCAAATATTTGACTTCCAGTAACTCTAATTCACCTGAAATAATCCAGACAAGAAGGTGACGGCTGCAGCCACTCTGACCCTCTCTGCATCCCGGAGGATGATGTCGACTACACTGGCGTTGGTCACATTGTCCCATGTTATAAAGTCGGAGTCTGGAGCTAATCGCTCTGTCACCCCTCCGACCATCACACTCAACACGGCAAATGTTCCTAAAGAAGGGAGACGGAGACATCAACACATATTTGTGTTGGACATTAAACATCATATTGGATATTTTGAGAGACATCTTTCTCAACGCCACCTTAGTACTAAAGCCCAAAGTGGTAACATTTGTAACCATTTGGGTTATTTTGCTCTTCACTATTTCACTGGTTTGACATCTGTTGGCAGGTAATGTATTTACACCTACCAAGCAAAAATGAGCAATAAAAAAAGGCAGTAGTAAAGTTGGATGAGCTTTTTCGGGAGGTTTCTGGTTCCAGAAGTAAACATCGCTTTCATTTTCCTTTAGAAAATGTTGCATTACTCACAGTTGGAGCACTTCTATGGCTTGGATCGGCATCTTCCAGATTAACCATCAGTACAAAAGATTGACAACCGTGTTGGAAAATATTTGCTTCTTTCATAAAAACCGAAAGGTAAAAGCCTGTGTTCATAAAAACTTTGGGGAGGAAGTTAATTATTCTCAAGGTACATTTCAACAAAGACACCTCCAATAAGGAAGTTTAAAAATGCTGTTACATGCGGCGGTAACAGTGTGTGGAAGCTAAAGATTGAGATGTTGAAATGTTAAATCTGTTTACTTTTGTGAAAATTGATGAATTTGAAGAAGATGAATATAAGTTTGGCGCTGTTTTGTTCACAAATTCAACTTCAAATTGTTTTGAATTTGCTGCCGCTCTGATCCCTTTAACTGGCTTCTTCTCAATGGCATTGGTGGCAGAGGCTCAGGAATATTGTCGTATTCAGACAGGTTTTCCACGCAAAACAACAAAACATGATGTCTCAGGATAAAATGTTGAAATAATTAAAACTGGTGGCCATGGCATGAACGTATATGAACGTTTTTGGGACTGCAGAATGGGTAAAGCACTTCCAGAACCAGTTCACATCGCTGTTAGATTCAGAATCTGATTGAAGTCGTCAGGTTTTTAGCTCTGATTTACTCATGCACATTAACAATTATAGCTAAATACTTAAAGTTATGAGAACTGTTTTTCAAGTGCTTTAAAAACAAACATGTCAAAAGTTTTCTCATGACTTATAGTCAATCAATCAATTGAAGGGCTTCAGCTAAAAAGATTATTGACTGAATGTCTTAAAACCTAAACCTGGTCGATTAGAGGCAATGAAAGAAAAATCTCTCAGTATGTTAGTAATCCTGCTATATCACGTTTTCATACTATCCACACAACTTTATGGTGGATTAATCCCCCCTTCTCAAAATGACTCGTGTGCAGACACAGCAAGTGTTGAAGTACAAACCGATTGAGATGTGCTTGGAAGTGCCAAAGATGAAGTAGAGGAGGACGGGATAGAAGGAGGAGTAAAGTCCAAAAACTGCAGGAACAGAGGCTAGCAGGGCATAGGCCATACCTGTAGTGATAGCAGAGGATATGATTTCCAACAATACAGTAACAATTAGAAAACAGCTAAAAGCAGGGAAGATATTGAGTAATGCAAAACCTGCAGATTACCATTTAAAATAAACATATTATAACAACATCTCTTACTTTATATAACTTCTACAATTAAAGTTACATGAATAAACATTGTGAACATTATATTTCAAATATTTTAACATTAAAAAGAAATATCTATTTAATAGCAATGTCTCCTCTATTTAAACAGCGGCTCCCTTTTTAAAGTCTGTGTGTTGATGTTACTACCTTATCTTTAAAATCACAATCATATCCATAACATGAACTCCTCTCATGGAGCGCAGAACAAAGTTTTGTTGAGCTGACACGTGGAGAACAGAGATGAAGGGTGTCAGTTCAACAGAAAAGAGACGGCAAACTGGTTTGTAATTAAGGATTTAGAAAGTCACTCGTGCTGATTAACGGGGCTCAGCGGGCGAACATACCGCTCCACCAGAAACATCTCTATATGCACTCATAACAACATTCTGATGACATCTTAGCTCTGATGGTGGTCGGTTAAAATCGTTTTTGATATTGCCGTGGGTAAAAAACAACCGTCAATCATCCATTCAGTTGTCGATACACGATCTGATGGCCTGAACTGATCTTCTGAACCTCCATCCTCACCCTGCGGAAGGTGCATGATCCCCACACTGATTCCAGAAATCAGGTCACCCAGGGCGTTTTCTCTGATGGAGTAACGAGGCAGCCATGACACGACAGGAACACTACCCAGCAGGCAGCTCTTCAACCTGGGACCAGAGCACCTGAGTTTGTGTGTCAGAGAGACAGACAAGAGAAAGAGAAGGTCCTGTCATGTGATCATTAGGGGACTCACTAAACAGTATTCTTACATTTGGATCGACGTGACTTGCTGATTTTTTTCTCAGGCGTTTGTGTAGCTCTGTTTTATCTCTCTATATATTACATACATTTGTTGACTTTATGTACTTTGGCCAAACGTTTTGACACGCACACGCCTGTGCGGCTGTTCTAAGAAGATAATAAGTAGATAAAGCAGGAGTTATTGTCGTATGAAAAACTGAGCGGAAATTGTTCTTTTGATTTAGTTTGTGTAATCGTGAGCCAGATGTTCTAACTTGAACTAAAATATTCAAGTAGACCACAGTAAGTTTATTGAAGAACTCTGGAGTACGACGACTAATTTATTCAGAGAGTAATTGCTGTCTGCTTTGTGCCTGAATAAACAAGACAGGAAATGTCTGATTATGTAGAGAAAAAATCAGTTGAGATGCACCGTAGATCAGACGTGGGGAACTTTACCTCATTGACTTTTTGACCTTCTCAGACAGAGATGGCTTCGAGTCTGACTTTTTTGCCAACTCATCCACTGCTTCTTCGTCCAGGATCTCCCTGTGCACGCTGTAGCCCATCCGTCTCCTCTCGGCCATGGCTTCAACAGGCTGCAACATCAACAGGAAGCTAACTTCTCTTCTTACAAGTATGTATTTTGGCAGAAAATCTATTCCTTGTATTTTTCAAACATTATTGCCCAAATGCTGCCGTTGTAATTTCAACAATGTTTCCATTTTAAAATCATTTCCATTTTTAGAAAAGACCTAAAAATAAATCTTAAAGAAGTACAACATATTACTACATCTATAAGATCTTAATCTAATTATTGTTTTTGCACATCAACAGCTGTTAGTTTCATGTTCATTCAAGTCTTGATCACGATACCTCTGGGACTAAACTGAAACATTGGATAATAATTACCTTGTGTTCTGGCTGTATTAGAAAAATCTTTTTATTATATTGAAAAGATGTCTTTTACAAAAAAGCCCAGAACCTTCTGCAGCCCTGAGATGAACCAAGTTCAGTGTCGGTTTACAGAGGAGTGATGTACTGTTGAGTCTTCTATGCTGATGTCTTTTATCCGTTTTTCCAGTTCAGAGGAAACAGATCCAAGTCAAAGTCTATTGCTGCTCAAGGTTGGAATGAAAATCTTCCATCTAAATTTAAAAAAAAAGTTCCTTCAATCACAAGACGGCACATCGCTCTTCATGAAGAATTAATCCTCTCTGTGTGAAGTGGTCCCCGGGCTTCAAATTGAATCTGGTGTAGAGTTTTCCACCAGATAGAAGTGGAACCAAACGACAAGTCGTGATTGCTTTTTGTTGCAGCCAACAGATGACGATAAGATTTTGTTTCGCTGAAATCCACGACGGTGAGGATTCTCTGACACAGTAGGTAGATATATAATTTCCTCTTTGTCTCCTCCCTCAGTTGTCTGGGGGTGAGACAGTTATGTCGTGGCTCCTCTGCTGTTCCTTGAGACCTTGAAGGGAAATTTAGATATTTGATATTGTTGTCGAGGGAGAGGGCAAAGTTCTAACGTGCAGCTGTACTGTCGGGGTGGTAACAAAAGTGGCAGAAATTAGAGATGAGCCGCATGTTTGAATATTTACAGAGTGAGGTCACTGTTTTTGTAATGATTGTCATAGATTGTTTATGTATTGTGTGAATTGACCTTACAGGAACACAGCATGCTATAAATACATTCAGGAAACTAAACAAATGAGAGGTCAGATGAATGCAGACAAAAGTGTAGAAAATACAATGCTCACTTTAAATCAGACAGTCTTCGACATGTGCGTTTTATGTCTTATCTGAGTGTGATTAGATTAGTCAGCCATTTCAGCTCAGTCAGGGTTGTTCCTGTATAATTATGATCGCACCAGAGTGAATAAGAGGGCTTAATCATTGGACAGACAGATACCGGTTAACTGAGCGGGACAAACAATATGCTTTTGTAAAGACAAATGTGTTTATAGGTCGATCAACAGGCATTCGTGTTTTCATTGCTTAGTCACGCCTTTGTGAAAACCCCAAGATACATCACCTTGGACTTCCTTTTGTATGCCTTTGATTGGGCTCCTACCACCCTCTTGTCAGATGTCAGCGTTTGAGACAAGATGAGGCCACAAGCAGCTATCCAGATGGCAAAGCAGCTCCACAATGTCAACAGAGAGAATGCTCCCTAAAAAACAAGTGTGCAGAACAGTTATCATGTAGTCTGAGTTTACAATAACTATATCAAACAATTCTGAAATGTGTTGTCTCTTTTTTTACATTTTCTTAGCACACACCTATTAGCTTGAAGCACAGTTCAAACACACACACACACACACACACACACACACACACACACACACTTCTTCATGTCCTTTAGCTACTAGAGCTCGATCAACATTACATGTTGCATGTCACTTAGCTTAGTCCGGCTAGCTAAACCGACAGAGATGAGCCAAACAGTTCATTACAACAACCGCATGTAACGTGAGGCTTAACTTACTACACACCACAACCAATGTTACATCCTGACTGAAAATACAATAACACGCAATTCAACTCTATTGCAACGTAATATCAATGTTAACCAGCCAACTTTAAGTAACGTTTACATTAGCTAACTCACCACAATAATTGGAAAGAAAACACCCTGAGCACATGTTCCCTCTCAACAGCCAGTTTAGTAGTTTTCTCTCCCTGACCTCCCTGCCAGCACCGCTCAGTTTCACCTCTTTGAAAGCAAACATTAGAAACATGTTTTTGCACTCTCAAACCTCACGTTAACCTTAAATGAGCCTCTGTAACACACACACACTCACACTCACACTCTCTCACACTCTCTCTCGCTCTCTCTCTCTCTCTCCCTCTCTCTCTGGAGATAGCTCCAGCAGCCTGCTCGGCTTGCGATGCGTTAGGGGACATTTGTAAATTTACGCTACAGAATATATATACCTGGCTCATTTCCACAGTAGACCTAGGGATACACCACTTGTGCTCAGGTATTTATATGTTTGAATCTATGCATTTGCTCGCCAGCAGAGTGGCGCAGCGGAAGCGTGCTGGGCCCATAACCCAGAGGTCGATGGATCGAAACCATCCTCTGCTAAGTGTTTTTCCTGGCAGTTGAGCGGTGCTTTCCTTTGACTTACACATTAACATGGACTGATGTTTTCCTATTAATGAAAAACAACCCTTCACTGCGGTTTTCATTGCATGTCTTGATTCACTTTTGAGGGTCGAGCGCTACACTTAGCCTGAACGTGTGAAACCAGCAATTATAGATAATAAAAATGACATAACAGACTTTACGAAAATGATAAGAGTGGGGAGGGGCGGCGGCAGGAATGGGGGAGGCTGTGTGTTTTTCTTCTCGCTCAATGAACGGTTCACAACTGTCTGTACAAGAAAATGTTTCAATGCCGTAATCATGTTTGTCCGTCGTTAAAGAGTAATTTCTTCACATCTTGATTTTGCTGACATCACAGTCTACTGTCTACAGTGCAACAACAGAGTTCACTTCTGATGACTGTGCTGTTCTTGTTCACATCTCCAATACTTCATGTTTAGATCTGATCTTACACAGTCTAACGCAACATGTTTTTATTTATTTCTTTTGCCAGTACAAATTTTTAAATATATTTTTTAAGGCCAGATGATCACTCGTTTTTCGGCATATTCACTCTCATACACCTGCCTGAGAATGACTGGCACATTTTGTTATGAAGTGCAGCCTAAAAAGCCTAAAACATAGTTCATAGATATTCGTCTGCAAACTGCTGTCTTGAGCTCATGATGTGTCTTATATATGAAGACTGTACATTGTTATGTTCTGATTACAAATAGTTAGAAATACAGTTTGTATTTTTAAGATACAGAGGGAAGGGACATATTTTCATTCACATGTCTGTCTGTGTCACCTACAGTACACGTAACAACGTCATTGTCACTTAATCCAACACACAGAGTTCAGCAGAGAAACAGGACAGACGGAGACTATGACTCAATTATGAAAACAAAAGTCAACTCCCGTCTTCGGTATGTAACCACAGGAGTGGATATTTATTTTTCTTATTGTGTAACTGTCTGCCATTCTGGAGGCTGAGCAACACATTAACTGTTTCAGATGCAAGGTTATTATATCTCTACAAAGTAACTGCACAACACAGATTTAACAGTTTAATATTTGTCTTGTAATATCTAGTGCTGTTCTGATTTGGTGGGCCGGGGCCCTGGTGTAAAGCATGTTGAATAGAATACTAAATAGAATGTGACCGTAATTAATTCTATCAATTACATACGCGTTTAAATTGCTGCGACAAAATGGCTGCTGGGGCCTTTGGACAGCAGCGTGGTGCAGTGGAAGAAAGCTGCACCTATAGCCCAGAGGGTGATGGACTGAAACCTAGCTAATGATGCTTTATTGGAAGCTGGGCAATCTTAATCAAATCTCAAATACTCCATGACAGAGAGGTCAAAAATGGTGCAAATTGTGGAACAGTTACATTTATTGTCTGGGAATGTGTGAGAAGTGTATGCCTATACACAGTGGAAAGGTGTTAATGTCTTTCTTTCAAAACAAAATGTTGCGGTGATTGTTCCGTCGGCCATCTTAAAGCCTTAACTGTCACCCCAGGATTTCTTTTCGGGCCCTGTTGATGCACTGAGATGACTGAACTGTCCTGTAGGTTCAACATTCACTTGCATCTGGGTTGATTTCCTGAGAAGAGATATGAACAGAGAAACAATTAATATTTCTTGAAACGCTATTGTACACTTTATATTCAGTGAGATGTCGTGTAAAAGCATTAAGGGAGTACTCCACGGATTTTTGCATGGCACTCTAATAACAGTTTAAAAGTAAAATCAAAATCAATGCAGCAGAACCGCAGATTCTTCGTCCTAGAAAAACACAACGCCACTCAACTTATTTTCATTTTCTATCTTAACTTCTTAAATCTTCAGCTGCAAGCTGACCCCGACTCAAGTGATATCATTTGAAACTCTAAAAACTCTCGGTTGAAATATGTCTATCTCATTATGTCTACAGATGAACTTGGAAGCGAGACAACGTGTACCTCCAGAGGCCTTGGTAAGGTGCTGAGGCAGCGCTGGACAGCATGATGGACCGACGGGAAGAGACAGGAAGTGGACAGGCTGTCTGTTCTACAACTCTGAGTCTGGAGCTGAGATAAAATTCTCTCTGTTGACATAGAGAGGGCATCAAGATCGCACACTTAATGCTTTGATTTGAAAGTTTCATGGTATTTATTTCATGCACACCGCGCAGACCGTTTGGGTGCGTTCAACCTGTCTGATCGCATGTGTTTGCTGTGACATAAAAGGAATAAACAGCTTCAAGAAGAGGTGCAGTATGGGAGGCGTGGTGGGAAACGGACAGCAACAGCCCAACGCTAGACAAAGTGTGTGTGTGTGTGTGTGTGTGTGTGTGTGTGTGTGTGTGTGTGTGTGTGTGTGTGTGTGTGTGTGAATGAATGAATGTGTGAGAGAGACAGATGAGTCACGCTATCCGAGATTTATACATGAGTATGAAACATGAAGCTGACCTGGGCACGCTGCCAGAAACACGCCGACACCTTGAACTTCCAAGTCTTCTGCAACCTAGTGAATAAAACACACACACACACATGCACACACACGTCATGAAAATCTTCTTTTTTTTTTACACTTGTAGTTATATTCAAGCACGTGTTGACTCCATGAGTCTAATGAATGAATTTACTTCTTCTTCTATCATTAAGGTCAAAGAGGAGGACGAGCTCTATTAGTATGACTGGTCTATGAGTCAAAAGCTGTTAGTGTGTGTGTGTGTGTGTGTGTGTGTGTGTGTGTGTGTGTGTGTGTGTGTGTGTGTGTGTGTGTGTGTGTGTGTGTGCAACCAAGAGGGCGTGTCTCATATTTTCATTATCTCACGTGCACTTACCGGACCTCTAGTCCGGCCTTAAATAATACTTGTGAATGTCTTTGATGAGCAGAAAACCAAAGCTGATGTTTCCATCAGATCAAATCAAACTGCAAAATGTAGTCAAGGCTAAAAATAACAACTAGCATGTTTCATTGTTTTGTTTTTCAGGCTTTATATAAAGGCCTATTATATTCAACATTACCGAAGGATATGTAAAATGTACATATAGAACTTCTGCATCTGCACATGTACTTCATCTAGCATACAAAGCAATAAACTACCATATAAAACAGTATTATTAACATCTGCTTTGCTATTTCTTAGTGTCAAATAAGACATTATCATCGGTATTTGATGAAATTTGTGACACTTTTAAAAATCTTTATCATACATAACCTTTCATCTTTTTCACGAGTAGAAAGGGCTTCTATAGTAGGTCTGTTCTAGGAAAGATCATTTGTTGAATAAGAGATTATGTGCGTTAAACTCCCGGTGTGAAAAAGCAAACTGAAGTGAAGTGAAGCTCGACAAGTGACAGACGTCTCAGACAAAGAAAAGAGCACCGCCTGCAGAAATCAAAGTAAAGATTCCAGGTACAGCTGCATCAGTAGCATCACCCACACTGTTTGATTGACAGAGCTCAAATGAAACTGAATACGAGTTTAAACACGTCACTCCAGTTCTCTTCTCTCACCTTGCAAAGTGACGACATGGCCACAGAGTCCATGAAAGTGACTGAGCTGAGATCCAGAACCAAGCAATGAGTGTGTGTCGATGTCCGGCCTGAGGAGGAGGAGGAGGAGGAGGAGGGGGAGGAGGGGGAGGAGGGGGAGGAGGGGGAAGAAGAGGTGTGGACTCCAGCTGGGTTCTCCTTCTGACCACGACTCACTGTCTGGATGTGGTGAGGAAAAGTTACACAAGGTTAGTCAGAAACACACAGCAGTACATTTCCTAGCGTAGGTGCTGGCATTGAACATATATATTGATTGATTCTGTCACTCAAAATCGGCTCTTGTCATAATTATTCCATATTGTGTGTGTGTGTGTGTGTGTGTGTGTGTGTGTGTGTGTTGGCACCTGTTTGATCTGTGTGAAGACCAGTTCAGAGTTGGCAAAGTAAATAGGACTGGAATAGGAGAGTATAGTCACCCCGGGAACTAGCTTTGCCTGTTAAAAAAAACCCACACACAACAAAGACACACATGCAGTTAATGCATTTAACATTGTGCAGAAACTCCATTTTATAACTTGGCACAATAGTGACGTCCTGGAAAGAAGGCCAAGGACTTACAACAACCAGTACGGTACATTAATTAGTGCAAAAAGTTCTCGGACCAAACAACAAACAAGTTTAATGAATATCTAGTTCGGAGATACAACAGATCTTCTGTTTTCGTTAACTTGTCTGGCTTTAAAGTGCCAGATGAAAGACAATAATAAATTAAGAATATATGCATAATTCTACAAAGAAAGCCACTGCACATACACCATCACTAATGCATGACAGATACTTGACGAAGTACACAGAGGGAAGTGCTGCAGCAGCCAGCAGTGAAACAGATTGAGGAGAGAATCAAGCGGAGGGAACAGAGAGCGAGGAGTTGACAGGAATTCACTGACGCTCGGAGCACAAACAGATTGCCTTTGGTGACAGTTTGGTGTTTTTGATGTGTGGCAGATGGTGGTTTTCAGCCAGGGATGTATTTTTACTGTGTTTTGGCTGCGTGACAGTCGTACCGTTCAGAGTGGTTCATTAAGTCGATAAAAGACTGACATTCACTGAAGAATTTGTTTGGCTTGGCTCTTCGTTTACATGTTGGGGGGACACCGCAGTTTAATGGCCTGCTACATAAATACCAACTCAAATCATTTCCAAACCTATTTTTAGTATAAACTTTAGGATAAATGTATTTTTTTCAATTGCTTATTTATTCAGATTGGCATTGATCTACATCCTGCACATTAGTACCCATCAAACGCTTGCTGTGTTGATGTGCATTTGCATTGCGGATGCTGTGATCCATTTGGAATAGGGCTGCGTTTCATGAGCAGATATGGGACAGACTGTGGAGAATTCATTAGTGACTGTGTTTCACACTGATGGCATTTTAGATATGCTAGTCCACAGCCTGCAATCAGCTAAGATCATCGGGTGTCATGTAAGGTTAGTGTGATTCATCTTCCGATCTGGAAAGCGCCACGAGTCAGGCCTTGGCATACTGAAGGTGTGTAATGACCTGCTGCCCAATAATCAACGATTACATTATTAAATTATTGTTAAATTAGACACACCTACAGACATTGGTCTTTTTCGCTGCATTACTTTTCCTTAGTGTCAAAAGTGTCTGCCTCTAATTGACCTATAAAAAAGGCACCAGCTGGTGCTATGGAAGAAGGTTTGGGGCAAGTTTGGCAAAAGGTTTCTGTGACTGGGCTGCAGAGAAAAGGCGGAGGAAGAAAACATTAGAAGTTCATAGTGTGGTAGCAGGTTGAAATAGAACCGACTAACTGCTTTTATCTGAGAATATGTATTAAAGACCATCTATGACAGATGGATTTAAGTAGAGAATCGGATGTTTTGGATTTGTGACAACTCATTATGACACCAAAAGTTTGAATAAGCGAACAACAACTTAATAGAAATACTGCTACATTTTTTGGAAATAGGCTTTTTCGCTTTCTTGTCAAGAGGTGATGATCAATAACACCGCTCTCATATCGCTAAGAGAAGAGCATTAAGCTGCAGTTCCTCTCATGGCCACTAGACGCTGGCTTCAAGAAAACTCCCACTTTGTTTAGTTCAGTACAAATGACACCAGAGCTACACATCACTTAGTAGTTTGTCTCTTCCCTGCTGAAATAGAAGTACGTTTTTTGGACGCGTATTCCTTGATTAAAAGGTGTGTTAGTCAGCTCAGCGCCATCTACTTCTACCTAGTTTACCTTGAACAACACCAAACTTTAACCAAACTGTTTTTAAACCAAGTTATTTTTGAAAACGTATTCTCGTGAGACCTGTGAGACGGATTGATCTTACCTCAGTGTAGAGTCCCACATCTCTGTAACAGTCTGTATGAGGAATATGACCCAAAACAACAGTGGAGGAGCTGAAAGATGTGGACAAGATGAAAGTAATAGACGGGGGAATATTAATGACACATCTGCCTGGGAGAGGAGGGAAGGAAATACAACACTTTTAAGATGAAAACACTATTCTCATTCTTTGTCTATTCCCCGCTTCCCTCTAACACAGGCGCCCATCTACACCCATCTTCAAACTCGGCCTTCAGTTTTGTGACTGCATCTTGTACGGCTGTGACGCTATCGCGGTGAGAAAATCCGTCCGCAGACAGACAGACACCTACTGCTGTGGGTAGTTCCCGCCACAGTAGGTGTCTCCAGGACCACATTTGGCCATGATGACTCACACACAGACTCCCCTGTTGAAAACAATAACCAGCATCGCTGTCACGGCTGGTGAAAACCCCCGTCCTCCTATGCTACCCTGATAATCTCTGAGTAAATGTACAGTAATGATGTTACATTGATGTAAAATGCCCCATGTAGCGCCTGTAAAATGATATGAACTGACTGTTGTGTCCTGTAGATGAGCGTGAGTAGAGAGAAGATGACCGCCACAGCCAGACCCAGGTCCAGGTTACAGACCAGCGTGGAAATCAGCGTGGCGACCCACACCAGCTGAAGGAGAGGAGGGAGGAGAGAGGACCAGGATCAGATCTGTAACTATGGGTCTATGCTTTGAGCTTGGATAATGTGTGTGTGTGTGTGTGTGTGTGTGTAGCCCACCAGGTCTAATCTGTCAGACTTCCAGAGCACACACAAATCTTTGAACTGAGCCATTAACCCTTGCAGGTTCACCACGATGATCACTGCCAACACCGCCTGGAACACACAGCAAGGCATTACTGAACTAAGACGAGTGAATCATACCGACAGTGAGTCTCGTCCAGATGGAGTATGACTTGGCATTTCTTAAAACATCTTCGCTGGTATTCTCTATCATTCCGTCATCATTCTGTGGTGGTTTATGGTGAGCCAAGCTGGCCGGAGAACTGTCAGCACGAACTTCTGGTGCACTCGCTTAACAACATATATGATGAACATAAATAACGTTTGTGATCTCATATGCATTTTACCTTTGGCAGCTGTTCAAAGAGATGACCGATCTTCAACAGGATGGTTAGAATCAACAGAGCTGATACCAATCCGGCCATCTAACACATGAGATTAAGACACAACAGAAGGACAGTAAGGAAAGCAAAGCAGTCAATAACAAAGAGGACAAAAGACCAATTAAGTAAGTTATATAATGCACTGTATGAAAAGATTAGCTAATGTTACTTCCCTAGACAGTCTTTGACACAGTGCAAAGACAGAGGTGGGTTTTTATGTCTTTTGGAATAGATTACATACCTGTGTTTTGACACCAGTGCTATCCTGGACCATACTGCGAGAGAAGGAGCAGCTGACAGCGAAGCAGTGGAACATTCCCCCTATGGTGTTACACAGACCCAGAGCCAGCAGGTCCTGAGGCCGAGACAGACAGCAGCAATTTGAAAAGTACGCAGCGAGGCTGCAGCCCAGCTCAGGGATCCTGCTGGCGTTTACTCAGGGGGAACTGGTTGGCCTGCTGGACATCTCCAAGACCTCAAATACCATCTTGGGGTAAGGGTGATAATATTTAACTAACAGATACCATGAAACTCCCCCAGTTGATAACTTACATTAAGGTAATTACATGCTTTTGGAAATGTTTGATTTAAATATGCAAATGAGGCTCTATCTTATTAAATATGTGATAATTTGAATACATTTCAGATCAGAAATCTGAACATTGGATAAAGCATGCAGACCCGACGACAAAAGCTTGATCTCTCTGTGGTCCCTGGCTGAAATGCGTGAGAGTTGCAACTGCCATGAATGTACCTGACTGCTGTCCACTTGGTAGCCATGCTTGTGTGCAAACACTGAGCCCATGGCTGAGAGGAAACTGAAGCTGACCAGAGCCACTGACAGAGCTGGAATGAACAGCTCTCTGGCCTGAGAGAGAGAGGGAAGTACTGGGTAAGACAGGCTAGAGGAGAAGAGGAGGAGGAGGAGGAGGAGGAGAAGGAGAAGGAGGAGGACGAGGAGGAGGAAAAGAGATGGCAGCTTGATCAATTGAATGACTAACTGATTCCTCAAAGAAAATAAATGAAATATATAGTAATATAAAGAATTATGACCACCAGTTAAAGGTAAATCACCCCATGAATTCTCTTTAATTCTCTCAAAGCTATCAGGGATAACGCAATAAAGCTAACTTGCATATTATGTGTGATGAGAACAGAAGTGTGAAGGATGGGAGGTTAGAGGAAGGTGAAAGTGTCAGAGAGATGAAGAGGCACTGAGCCGTAAATTGTATGGAAACAAGCAAATACATTGGTGTGCCAATATACATACAGCATATTAAAGACAGTATGTGCACGTAGAAGTCAAATAAAACTCACCATGTTACTGATCAATGCTTTGTAAAAGACTTTGAATTGAATCTTTAAAAGCAGTACTATATCACAGTCTATTATGAATACATTTACAATCAAACATCTCCTGAAAGTTCACAACAAAATGAAAATCAACACAATAGTCTTGGACAATATATTTAAAAGATAGCAAATTGAATGACAGGGAAAAACAGACAATGAGACAGTTCTACTGACCCACTGGGTATGTCTCCCACCACCTGGACGGTGTGCTGTCCAACCAGATCCATCTGCACCGACAGGATGGTGCCCAGGACAATCTGCGGGAGAAAAACAATGAACGTGACGTTTCCTGCACAGAATGTCCAGTTTGGAAAACAACAACATACAATATTTTACATCTAAATGTCAAATCAATCAGTGCGTATTATGCGCATGGAGGTACACAAACACAATCAGATAGTGTTCGTCCACTGATGTAGAAGGTTTGTCAGATGCCAGTGGCGGTGCAGTGATGGAGATAGTGCTCTCTCATTGGGCAGCTTCTCCCCTGTCCAGATCCAAGTTCTGTATTTGCTGAGCTTTGTCTTCATAAGCGATGGATGCCAGTACAGACTATTACTAACCCCTTTGCCGTTCTCCAGTTTTAGCGCTTGTCATGTGCGTACTGTCGTTTTAGAAGGTTCTCAAAGTGAACAATTGAGATTTGGTTCACTAAGGCCCCAGGACGTTCATCATCCAAAGCAGGGGAACCATTAACCGCCCATCCCAACAGTGTTTTCACTGTATAGGGGCCGTTTCCTTGGCTTCCGTAGCCTTTGGAGTATTCACTCCGGTAAGAGGTTCCACATCAGCATTCATCTCCTTTGCCTGGATTGAAGCCATTTTCCCATAACAGACTATAACTCAACAGATCATGACGTGAAGCCTTCGGGAAAATGTTTTATGCAAGTCTTTGTTTACAATAGCTCAACATACCATTAAAAACCTCACTACGGCACCCGATTTTGAACAAATTTGTTTTATAGTTCATGGTTTAAACTTTAACCATCAGGTTAATATTAAAAACACAATTTCTGACAAAGTCAAAGTTATGGAATTTAGAGTTATTTTTAAATAACATGCCAAAAGTTTGCACAATTATATTCATATTATGTTTTTAGCTACAGTAATCTACACTGAATCACTCACTTACCTATCAGCTTATGTAAACATACACACACATATATGATATTAAATGAAACAAAACACCATCAGAACACAGAACGATGATTCATCACAGGACAGGTGCAGATATTTATTATATGAGGGGATTTGTGGTTTTGGTGATATAAACGGATTATTATGTAACTGTGAGTCATTCATCAGTTCATCACTGTGGCATCTGTCCATCTGGGTGCGTCTTATAGACATGACTCTACTGTGTGTGTGTGTGTGTGTGTGTGTGTGTGTGTGTTTGTATCTCTCACCAGTATAAGTTCCCATGGTATGACGACGGGCAACTTGTTCTTAAAGCGCTCATTCAGCATTTTGCCTCCGATGAGTATCACCATGGAAACCCCGGAGACTGACAGCGCTCCTGGTACAGCGCTGGTCACTCCGTGGAAAACATCATTTAATGTCTGAAAGAAAACACACACACTAAAACCTTTAAAAAACAGAAACACACTTTATTTTTAGCGAAGACGGTGTGATTTTTTCCGGTGTAAACTGCTCCAGTGCAGACTGGAAGTTATGGACCAGTGAAGCTGGAGGAAAACCTGGCACCCGCAAATAGCTGAGAAGCCAAACCAAACCAATTTGAAATACTGCCTGTGTAGAGGTGACAAGGTGCATCCTGATGCCAACCTTGAATTTGGCCTCCGTCGTGCCAAGAATAAATACAAAGCTATCGCTGACTCACAGCAGGAGAAAGGCACTTTTATTGCCAAGACAATTAATTAAATCATTAAAAAGTGTGAGGAGACACGGTTAGGGTCTGCCAGTATTGGTCCAGGTGATGGGCTATGACCTCCAGTCTAATGAAACAACCACAAGTCATCATCATAGTCATCCTTCTGGCCTGCACTGTGCATAAAGCTTGTAACTGTGAGGCTAACGCTCCAGTTCATGCTTCTTGCTCCGTCCATCCATCATTTTTTTCTGCTTATTTTTTAGCAGGGTATTGCAGACATCCCTCTCCCCAGCAACTTTTACCAGCTGGACCTAAGAGCAGTGGACCAGCTCTTTACCCTGCCAGGGCTGTTGGAGGGGTCATGGGAGTTTGCTCATCCAGTCAACATGTGTTCCGCAGACTCAAAGAAGGCTTACGAGCGGGTTGTTGCCACGAGTCACCCGGTCCTTGTATAACCAAAGCGAGAGCTGCGTCCATAAACACGCACTACTTTTCATTTAGCTGATATAATGACAGAAATCCTCAGGACCATGTTTCAGCTTTACAGGCATATACTGACTAAACCCATATGAGAAAATCCAGAGAGGACTTCAGAGGTCAGGGGTCAGCCACATAACAGGAGCTCATGTGGCTTAAAAGTTGAAGCTTGGGACGTTTCAACTGACCCAAGCTGAAGGCAGCAGTCCAGTGTGTCTCTGTGCAGGTATTCCAGTCATCAGTGGCAGCTGCAGGATCATCACATGCAGACCAGCTGCTGTGGTGTAGCCTCTGATTACAGGTGCAGACAGCCAGCGACCCGCACCACCTCCACGCAGCAGGTACATTAGGAGCTGAGGGGAAACACACACGCACGTACACGAACACCTCTTTGATTCTGAGAGACTAATACAACATGATCATTTATGTTTTACATCACTGAAAATGTTCCGCTATAAATCTCCACTTTAGCTACAGAAAACATATTGATCGATTTGAAGTGCATGGGTGGCACCGGGACTAAATCTTTGCCCACCTCCACAGAGAGGATTTAAATCCACGGCAGCGTGGGAACCCAGCGTGGAGAGGAAAGAATACCAAAAAACAAAACAGACTCAGCAAGACCTTTTTTTTTTTCCTCTTTCCAGTTTTCAAGCTTTGGGGCAGATTGTTTATTTTAATACCTCAAGTTGACCTGTGATGAAGAAGAGTGAGAGTTTGGGAAACTCAGCAGGTTGTGTATGCTCAACTGTAGATGAACTAATAAAAAAACAAATGTGATACTTTAGTGGATGTCTGCAGGGAAGATCTCTTTTCTCCTGCTGGTCTCCATAAAGGGGCCGGGGCAGCTGAACATCAGTGATGCGTGTGAGCCTGTGCAGTCTGTTTGTCCATGTATTGTCTACTGTGTGTGTGTGTGTGTGTGTGTGTGTGTGTGTGTGTGTGTATATACCTGTATGAGGCCACAGAGGAAGGTGAGTTGTACAGCCACGTTCACTTTGGCCGCTTCCACATCAATCTGACTCTCTTCAACACCATTGTTGAGCAACTCCACTTTGGCCGTCTCAGACCCAATCATGATGGCCAGGATGGCAAAAGTACCTGTCACACATAAACAGACACACAAACCGTTACACAACTACTCAGCTCCCCTAACACTAGAGTGTGAGATGCATATTTCAGAAAAGTAAAGGTTGACAGTCACCAATGGAGAGGTGTCTGGAGGTGCCGAAGATGAAGTAGATGATCAGAGGGTAGAAAGAGCTGTAGAGACCAAACGCTGGAGGAACTCCCACCAACATGGCGTTGGCCATACCTGGGGAAGAAGAAGAGAGGCCGAGGTGAAAAGTGTGGCTTGAATGAGCAGCTAGAGCGTGTTACTAAACGCTAAGAAAATCCCTTTATCATTAAAAAACTCAACTTTCTTGTCAGAGAGGTTTTTAGGAGTTTTAGGGGGTCTCTGCACTCATGAAACATTCCTACCAAGGTACACGGGCAAATAAAGGAAGTGGGAAAAGATGAATAAAAACTAGGCTACAACGCGGCAGTTTAAATACATGATTTAACATTCATTTAAGTATCATCTTTGCAGCTGGAGTTTCATGTATGACTGCATTCTCAACTTGCACCCTTTCAACCTGCAGTTACAGTTGAAGTTGTCGCGGCAGCATGTGGTTGTTAAGGCTCTTAATGTGATTATCATCCTCACCCTGTGGCAGCTGTATGATCCCAACACTGATGCCAGACACCAGGTCCCCGACAACGTTTTCTCTGATGGAGTAGCGAGGCAGCCATGACAGGACAGGAAAAAAACCAAGCAGCAAGCTCTTCAACCTGGGACCGGAACAACTGGAGGAGCACACACAGTCACACACACACACACACACACACACACACACACACACACACACACACACACACACACACACAGCTTCAGATCAAGTGCCTTAGACATCTGTTAGCCCTTAAAAATGGCTGAGGGCACAAACTGACTCACAGAAGGGCAAAATACTAAACCCATCCTTTGACTTACCAACATTGTGTCTTCACCCTCTCCAACAAGGACAGGGACTGCTGTTCTACCCGTTGCCCAAGGACATCCAGCTGCGCTTCGTCCAGGGCAACAGTCAGATAAGGTTGCCTGTAGTGAGGAAGGCCATTTTGCTCAACGCTGTCCATCTGAAATCAATGTCAAAGATTACTGGCAGTACAGTCTAGTTTCACTTTGTTATTGTCACAATGCTGTGTGTGTCTTGAATGTGTCTCATGCACTTTTCTTTTTGTGTGTATGAAGTTACATGACAAAGACAACGGGCAGCAGTAACTAACGTAGATACAAAACAAACCACGGCAGTGAGAGAGAGAGAACGGCTGACCTATTCTGTATCACCACGAAGCGGCACACAAGTACAAAGAGTTGACATGTGCGGCAGTGTGCATGTATGAGGATAACACACACACACACACACACACAGCTCCACACACTCTCACACGTGAGTCAGGGAAGGTTGAGAACAGCCTTGAACTCTGCACATTACAGCGAGTTACAACCCCTTTTCTCCTCCCATTCACCCCCCATTCAGTACGTCTGAATGCCTCTATTATCACAGCTCAGCTTTCAGAGACTCATGGTCTGACTGTGTGTGTGTGTGTGTGTAGGTGTGTGTGTGTGTGTGTGTGTGTTTGTGAAAGAGCGAGCGAGAGAGAAAGAGACCAAATGAAAGAGATGTTCTCTGTTTTAATCTACTTTAATGTATTTTGCACAGTTGCTAATTTATGAAAGCTATTCCAAATGTTCCAAAAATTATTTGAAAAATAGACACGGGGGAAATAAAGAGTGACCGGCACATGTATAAAAAAAAAGAAAAGCCAAATGGAATGAAAAGAGAGAGAAAACTTAATTTCCACAGTTGTTTCTATTGTCCTTTTAATCTCACCACAATAAGAAATTGGAACAGCAAACTTTAAAAAAACAAATTGTACAAAGAGAGGTCATTAAAGTAAATAAAGCCTTCAAAATAAACTTTATAAACAGAAACTCCAAGAGACAGAAGTTTAACATCTGCCCACAGTATTGAACTACAAGCGTACAAATACAAATGTAATGTTTGCAATGATTAACCAGAACATATAACACCATTATTTTACCATTGAATAGTCAAATTAAAGATGATGTATTGTGTAATAATCATCATAACATCAAAATCGGTTGTAAAAGTGTCATTACACGTATTGACATGATAAACATTGAATGTATGGTAAAGTTATTGATTACATATGGTACATTTTACATACATAAATGTGAAATAACAAAAGGGACCTCGATGTGATATTTATGTGAATTTAAAGGATATATCAAGACTCTCAAACTTACACAAAGAAAAGTGATACAACTTCAGGCTATATTGTTGCCTGATGTGAGGCCTGAAGGTACGATCGTTGTTATAGTTGCCAGATATAATTAAGACACAATAGATACAATTAAGACTGTATTAATAACTCCGGGTGCATTTTAGGCCGACTTCGTCTGTGTAGCCCACGCTAACATAAACTAAGGTTGTAAAGACAATAACCAGGTCACATGTGAGCAGATCTTATTTCATTCTCTTCACTTTTCAAACAACATACAGCACAAAATAAATCAATCTAACTTTTATCGAAATTCTTCTTTGTCAAAATCACTTCGATACAAACTTAAGTTCATTCACATTTTCAAAAGAAAAACGTTCATCAAAACAAAGAATTGCAACGTCCCGTTACTCCTCCTGAGTTATATCGGAGTCTCTTAAACCGGTGTCCCAAAAAGGAGTTACAGATGTAGTTCCTGGTTTGTGTGTGAGGGAACTCAGTCTCATTAGAGGAGTCTGCCGGGTGTATTGAAGAGAGGAGAGAGTCAAGGCTGGGAGAAAAAACTAACGTCCAACAGAGGTGTAAATATGAGACTGCATGTGTTCTCATACTATTTTTGAAGTGGGGAGAGCAAAGACGGGTACATTTCGAAATCACGAAGCCACGACAGTGTCAGCAACTTCGTAAGAGGATCCAATAATATGAATCTCCATGTATCAAGCAGCTCCAATCAAACATCACAAGAGTCACGAGGAAAGAAAAAAACAATCAAACCCGCTCACGATGTTTACCGGAGTTCTGATGCAGCTTCAGGGATTCTGCACTCCACCAAAAGCTTGCTTCTAAGTCACGTCACTCTGTACCGGAAATGTGTACGTCTCTTCTCTCTCTCTCTCTCCAGCTGTCAGCGACGTAGGAATAGATAAGATCCAAAGGCTATTAATACCCTAACCCCAGCCACAGCCTGTTCACCATGCTGCTGACTGGGATACAGTGTCAGTTTCCGTACCAAGACTACAGAGCAGCTTCTTTCCTCGGGCTGAGAGACTCCTTAATTCCTCCTTCACCCTCCACCATGTAATGTAGTTTTTTTTGTTTTGTATTTTCTTATGTTGCGTAACCCTGTTGTACAAGGACAATACGTGAACCTTGTACCTTGAATGAGAGTAGAGCAGACATTGAATTGTTTGCTGTGGTCATGTGATTAAAGGAACACGCGATAGTTGCTACACAACAGACATCAGTGGGACCGTAATGTGTGTCACACATACCAGTTTCAAGGCTTGATAGGCCTACATACTGCTCTAACGATACAGCATAGATCTATCTCGCTGCATCAGTGTTTTGACAGTCAGATTTCACGATGGTTTCAAATGCAGCACTAATAAAACAGAGTCTTCAGTAGTGTATCTGTCTCAGAAGCAGCAGAAGGTTTCGGACGCGCTCGGCACGGCAGCGAGGCGACTGATGCAGCGGCAGCTCGAAGAAGGAAAAGGTGAAGCTCCGAGAGAAACTCAGGTTGGTGACGGGACGCAGCGGCGGGAGACGGGGGGGATGAGGCACTCGGCGCTGAGCATGCTGGGGCATCAACCTCCGCCTCGCCCGCAACCCTCTCCCCCCTCCACCTGCAGAGACAGAGAGGGACATGGACGGATAGAAAACTATGAAGAAGGACAGGACCCATAATCCTCAACAGGCTTACTGTTTTCATTTGGCTGATTAGACATGTGTGTGTGTGTGTGTGTGTGGACATGTGAGTGCATATGGTTTTTGTATTCGATCCTTTATTCTCTTCATGTCTGCCTTGTAAAGTACTTTGTAATTGCTCTCCCTTTGATAAGTGCTACATAAATAACCTTCATAATTATTGTTATTATCAACAACCCTCCTTGCAGAAAATTCAGATTTTCTGCAAGGTGTTTGTGCTCTTTGATCAGGGGACAGCCAGGTGTTTCCAATCATGACCCGGGTCTTGCAGTCGGTGGAGAGCAACTGTGGCCCTTTGGCTCTAAAAAAGAACTTCAGCGGCCTCTATCTCATGAGGCTATCATTACCTGTGTGTACATGACGCCAGAGCAAGTCAGGATCAAGCCCCCGGGAAGGATGCCAGGCTTTGAAGAAAGTTTTACAAAGTGGTCAAACGGTGGGCCCGTCACATGATGCCATGGGGCCCAAAAACACGTTTTTATATCGTCTTACATTGGGAAAGAGACGTCTGTTTTCAACGGATTCTTTTTTTGAGGCAGATCAACTTCCCAATACTTGAATAGCCCTTGTCTAAATTATTAAGTCCTGAAAAGATGCACTAATCGACCAAAGCAGATTTATTTTCCTAATAAGTATGAACCTGAGACTGGGCCAAGGGCTGGGGGGGGGGGGGGGGGGGGGGGGGGTTAAAATAAAGGCGAGTGCGCTTGCTCTATGGGCCCATGGATGCGGACGATTGAAAGGTAATTTCATCTGAATTCATACACTCTGAAGTCAAACTTTTTTGCTTCATGTGCCACTAAGCAACTGTCATAGGAATGAAGGGGGCACCGCCTCCAACGCTGTATCCTGTTCTCTTTATACATACATCAAGTCGGACACAAATCTAAATGACATGCATTGTGAGGCGTTTGCCAGGGATCAAATCAGTGCAGGCCTGGCTCATATTGAACAAGCCTATTTTGTCATGTCAACGCAGCACAGCTGTTAATGATAACATACATTAACTGTGGCTTATTTCTATGAAAGTGTCCTGGTAAGTCTTGACAGTGTGCCAGCATGCAGAGCAACAGGACACTGACACTGAAGCAGCTAAATGGAATTCAGCCACCATTAATTTCATTATTAACACCTGTGCCTTCACTACTGTTACATGCCCAATGTCTTCAGTGAAACAAATCCAGCTAAATTAGCTTGTGCTAATGTTATCGTAGCTTTGTTTATCTTGGAAAGTCCATTTAAAAGTTGCTTTGTATATTAGCACACAGTAATACTGGGTTTGTCAGCTGACATTAGAGCAGCCAGCTAGCTAAAGTGAGTTAGCTATAGCTAATGGTTAGCTTAACGTTAGCTTGAGTGCAGCTCACGTTGTGGACAAAGTGCCTTTCGTGTTATTTCAGATCCAATAAGTTACATTGTTTTGATAGTTTGGAGTATCTTCATGTGGACCTGAACACACTAATCGTTCCAGACATACCTGAGGTGTCCTGAGGGACAGCACCAGGTGGAGATGGAGCCTCAGAGCTTAAACTTGAACTTGAAACCTCCTCGTCTTCGTTCTGTCTCCCACGATAAGGAGTGGACAGCGTGGGCTGAGGAGCAGGAGGGGGTGGAGGTGGAGGGGCTCGTGGAGGGGGAGGCGGGGGGATTGAGGCAAAGGAGGATTCGCAGAGGGCCAAGCCTCCCCACGGTGTCATGGTGGTGTCCGAGACGAGGATGGAGGAAGGCCCCGGATAAGGGTGAGAGGTGGACGAGGCGGCGGATGAGGACGTCTGCTGCTGGCTGCGTTTTCGTTGATTAACCTGATGGGGGCGCTGGAGAGCCGGGGAGGAGAGCGATGGCTTGGCTGTTGAGAGAAGGGGGAGATTAACTAAAGTGGCCTGGTTTAAAACCCTCTTTGTGGTGGTTGATTTTTAATGAGCAGCTTCGTTGATTATAATCGAGTCTTAATACCTTACTGCTAATTGAATAACTTTAGATATCTGACTATAGTGGTGAGACACCACAGGATCCCACTGTCTGGAACGAACACCCACAGATTGTTTTCCTTTCACTTAGATTTGTTTGCATCCCACAGAGTACAAGCAAACCTAGTTGTCCCAGGATCACTTTACCTTCACTTTGGCCTGGGTCTGGGTGACCTAACTGTCTCTAGCCCATAAGAACCCAAACCCATGTTTGGAAAATTATAGGGGATATGAAATAGATGGAACACAATCCTGTAACTATTTTCTAAATACTACCCCCTAGAGCCAAAGATCTGAAATGTTACATAATATATGTCACAATGGGCATTTAGGTATAAATGTACTTCTCATTTGAAAATCAATCAACTTGGCCTTTTTTTTTTGCTTACTAACACAAATATGCCTTTTTATTTGCATTTCCACACACATATCAAAATTATAACTTTTCTGGTTAGATTTAACCAAAATATATTTTCCAGATTTGTTTTGTCTTCTTGGATGATCTTCAGTGCATCCTGAACACTGTATCATTCATTGTTATCCATAATGCACAAAATATAATGAAAATACTTCAATAGGATCGTTAAATCTTGTTTGTTTGTGTGTTTTATTTACTGATATGCAAAGATTCTTTCATAATACATTTTACTCATAATTTAATCATTTGACATTATTTTAAGTTTACATTTGTTTAAATGTGTTTTGAATTCAACAACAGAACATATTTTAATTAAAACTAATTGAATCAGCTAAATCAGTTGAGCAGCTCATAACTATTTTTCTTATTGTGACAAATACGTCACATTGGTTTTTCTGAGACAATTATAAGGTTAAAAGATGCCTGATACAATATTTTCATGAATTTCGAACTAGAGTAGAACTCGGGGTTCCTGCATCCCTGCCTCTAGCCTCCTGTATTGATTCATTACCAGTTGCCTGGCCAGCCCTCTTCCTTTGATTCCTGCTGTAGGTCATAGTGATCTGTATGCATTCTTTACCCGCTAGAAATCTTACACATCTGCTCCTGCCTCTACCTATTCCCTTCAGTGTCCCCTCCGCTGCTATCGCCCAGCCCACTGTGCACCCTTTGCTGACCGACAGTCTTAGTTCACATTTCGGGATGCGTTGTGCATGAGAACAGGCTGCTAACCTCCGGTCTTCTAAACGATCCCCTTTTAGTCCCCTTCAAACCCTCCTTTATACTATATTTCCTCGTCCCCTTGGATAACACTTTCAAACACTGAAGATGTATATCAGATTATGGATATATGAATACATGAAGTTACAATTAATACACCCATACATTTTCCAACCACACCATGTATTTGGCCAATATAATGCAGCTAGTAGAGCTTCTCTGCTGCAAACATACCTTATAATTAGGTTTATGTTTACATAATATTTTACAGAAAACAGCAGCATCAGTTTTGGAAAATATGATGAAATATTAATGTTTATTTCTGTCAAATAAACAGATTGCTCGACCAGAAAGTAATATACTGGCCTGGAGCTTTTCAAGTAATTCAAGAAACTGCTGCACAGGCAATTCCCTTCTGTAAAAAGGTGCTCAGTGATATTAAAGACCAGCAACAGCAAATAAGACACAAATAAACTACTATAATAATAAACTATTAAAGATGTTTGCCTGAAGCTCCATTATGGTTACATATTACCATATTACACAGACATCATTTAGAACAAATAAATTCATTAAGATAATTAGGAATTATATATATTTGAAAAGTAAATGGATTCAAAAGCAATTAGATGTATGTAACATTAACACCTCAATTGCAGCATTATTTGGATTGACACCCGATACCTTTGCACTTTGAGATATGACCTGAACAATTAAATTAAATGAACAAAAATATCATTGAAAATATTATCATTATAGAATAATACGTAGCCCCAAAATATACTTCTGCATAATAACCTAAATGGAGAGTTTAGTGCTTCTTGACTGGATCACCTGTTGTTTTACTTCCAGATGAGCCAATGAGAGGCAGCCGGTCACGTGACATCACCAATCCGGGAGCCTGAGCAGAAATAAGTGTTTCACATGTTTACAGTTTACAGTCTTTCATCATGAGAACAGCTCATACACACTGCAAAACACATATGCATTCATTCTGGTTGACAGTGCCAGCATGACTCTAAGGTAATGTAGGTAAGTAGCATTCAAGTTTGTTTGCCACAGAGCTGAGTTTCTGCAATAATCCAAATTTCACCGGAAAAATTCCAATTGGCTTTTTGTCGAGGGAACCAGTGCGATGCTAACTTCCCTGTTGGCCTGCGGAATACGTCATCCCTGCAGTACTCTATATGTCGACATCCACTAGATAGCTTGACACAAACAAAACCTACAGATTGTCGCAGAGCGTGTTAGCATGCTGACGAAAGCCTTTAGATATATTTGCCTATAAGTACAGCCTCACAGGGCCGCTAGCACGGCTGTAGACTCTTAGCCTTGTTTCTTTATTCGCTACTCTAAAAGTAATTTTTCAAAACACCTCACCCTAATCGCTTGTTCCTTGAACTATCCGCCAAATATTGCATCTGTAACTGTTATAAGAGATACCCTGATGACAAAGATGTAGGACTGAAAATCTTCTTGACACTGAGTTCAGAAGAAGCTAACATTTGCACGAGTCAAATAAATACAGTGAATGGCACATGGTCAGGAGTAGTGATGGAGAGCTGTGAGAGAGTGTGTGTCTATACCTCTTTGATGGTTGTAAACCGTCGGTCCTTCTGCACTTTGACAGGCCAACACTTATTCCTTGTTCTCCTGGGTCAAGCAGAGCGCGCCTCACAGATACACACTCGCACGCACAAGGGTCGCCAAGGGACAGTTTCCCGCCCGGCCCTTCATCGGCACGGACGCTGATGACTTCTTCTCAAGCTGGCTTCCATAACTCACTTCCTCTCTCTGCGCATGTTGTTTGAAGGCTGAAGATGACTAATTAAAAACACATTCTCCTCTTAAAACATCAAATGCATCCCAGAGAACACATCCTGTTTCGTTGAGAGCATCTCCCTGTGTCTCATCTTACACTCCCCCACTCATCAATCAGTCCTCTACTTCACTTTTCTGCCTCGTCTTTCTTCCCCCTGCTTTCTCTTCCGTGACCAAACTAACATCGGCAATAACGCCCAGTGCATCAGGTGCCCTCTCCATTTCTCCCCCCTCGCTGCCCTCACCTTTACCGTGTCAGCACTGGTGCTGTCACTCTCTCTCCACCTTTTTCCTCTCGGCCTTCCTTCCACCTGTAAGTGATCGTGGTGGTTACACACTTTGGCTCTTGCCTTTTCTCCCGGAATGAACTTGTGCACTTTCATCCCCTATCCCCTCTTTTTTTCTCTCCATATTTTTTCCTCCTTCACTGTTCATTTTCAGGATGACATTAGCATTTCCTTTGCTCTCTTTTTCTCCTTCTTTCTCTCCATTGTGAGTGGCAGGTGATGAGATGGGTGCTGGACAAAAGGCAATGTGAGACAAGACTAAAATATTAAAATATTCATGGCTACCTGCAGTCGGCCCCTTCATGGGCTCTGACCCCCACCTGGCCCTCCACACAGACACCGACACACACACAGATTGACAAAAGGGTTTGCAGGCCAGCATACACACATCTCATTTAGCAGACGTCTTCAGTAACACCAGCATTTCAGACCAACACACACACACACACACACACACACACACACACACACACACAGGGACAAAGGTGCACACTTCATCTGATTTTTACATTTAAATTCCAGGCAGGTGATTGTGAATCAACACACTCTGTATGACATTTAACGTGGCACAAGGTAACACGCCGCTCGTCGACTCACACTTCATCTGACACGGCTACATTTGCATAGCAGGCAGACACATGCACACACAAAATATGTATGCAAAAAAGAAAAAACTGTGCACAGTCCCATGTCACCCTGCTAAATAAGCAGTATTAGCAATTCATATCACAACACATCTTTGCTTCAACGGTGCTAAATTAGCATATCAGAACACATGCACACGCATAGAGTGCATGGAAACACCAAAGTGTGCATGCACATCACACACACAGCTGTCTATAGTTATGCTCTTTACAATTAATGCAGAGCGTGACTAGAAAAGCAGATACACTGTCACTGGCTGATGTATTATTACCTACACACCAACTTTAAGCCCAACTATAATCTAAACTTAGTTATTATTAAGTCTAAACTCTGAGAAAGCCTTTGAAGAGGTAAGGACCGGACAAAAGGGTGACATTTTATCTCCCAAATGCTTTTTTTTTCAGATTTTGGAGACATTTGGTAAAGGCAGTCTTTTGGTTTGGCCTTGTTCTGACCTGAAATAGAGTCCCAAGGCTCTCCTCAAGTACGCAGCTTTATTTCCTGGCTGGTTGAGATGCACAACATGCTGTAATAAAAATAACTCCAGTCATTTCAGCCATCTTGGTAGCGCTGGCCCCTGGAGGAGGCCACAGATGGCCTAAACACATCAGAGACGGTTTTAATGTTCTCCTGAAATAGCGATGAAGATGTTTTACTTGATGAGCACCGAATGCTTTTAGAGCTTTGTTACAAGCAGAGATGTAGCCGGATTCCAGACACGCGTTTTCAGGCCGGAACTAATTAATGACTTTAGTTGTCAGAGACTTTCATCAGTCACCGGTTTATTTCTCTTCACGGGTTTGTTGGTGATATTCCTGCTGAAAATATTGTCTGTTTCAGGAATATAATTTATATTTTTGTATTAAATCTTCATCACGCTCATAAGTAATACATGCCTTACATAATTACAATGTATCCAGTAAATAATGAGAAAGCTTGAGAATAAATAGTCTTTATTTAAAATCCATTTGATATCAATTCATGTACCTGCAATCAAGGGATTTTACAGGTACTTTATAAACCATTGATTAAAATATGTCCTTTCAGAAAGTCATTGTTTGGACCCCATCTTTCTTATGATTCCACTTATGTTGACTTTTCTCATGAAGTCACTTTAACTCTGTGAGTCGCTCCTTTTCTCTCCCTGTGGTCCACATCTCTGCATCCGTCTCTGTATCGCGGACTCGTAGTAGCTGGAAGCCCTGACCGCAGACCAGCACCCATCCCGTCTTTTCTCTCTCCTCCTTGGTCTCACGGGACGCCTTGACACCCGTCCCAGTGTTTACCTCACCCTCTGTCTCAGCCACGCTGTCAGCCTCTGTTTGATGTCTACATTCACCAGCTGTCTCACCTCCCTCCTCATTACTGGTTTGACAAACTGGGTCACCTGTCTCGCCCACGGCTGCAACAGGTTCTCCGTCTTTGGCCTCGTCATGTGTTTTCTTGTCCTTATTGAACTGTGCCGCTGTCTGACACGTCGCTTTTAATCCTGTCTGACTCCCTCTCCAAATTGCAATCTCCTGCTCAGACTCAAACCTTGTTTTCTTATTTTTATCCTCCTCCTCCTCTGTCATCTTCCCCTCCCACACAGCGAGTCCTGCAGCATCGGCAACATGGCAGCACAGCGCCCCAATGTGGCAGATGTCGGTACTGCTGACCCTCCACAGGCAAACCCTCTGATCTGAAGAGGTAGACACCACAAGGTCTGGGCTCAGGAGCTTCAGGGCGGTCAGAGGGGCAGCATGAGCCAGCGGCATGTGGGACTGGGAGTAGAGGTGAAGATGAAGCTGGTTTGGGGATTGGAACTGGGTTTGTGGAGAAAGCCGGGGCTCAGAAATCTGAGAAATCCCTCTGCTGCCCCCAATCTTTCCGTCCTCCGGGTACTGCACTTTAATCACGGACACTGTCAGCTGCCCATCATCCCCTCCGCTAGCAACAGTAACCAGGCAACCGCCCTCTTGATGGCCAAGTTCCTCTGCCCAAACAGCCAATGAGTTGACGCCGCTCTGGTGTGCGTGAATATCGAGGCAGGGGATTGGTGGAGTTGGACCATGGCTCGAAGCATCAGTTAAATCCCACACTGCAATTTTGCCATCTGTTGCAGCACTGAACAGCAGCTTATACCTGAGACGGACACAAACATGTACATGAGAGACGGCTTTCTTCATATCATCCCACAACAAGAAGTCAAAGGTCATCAAAAAGTCAACGTGAACCTAAATTCACTGAACTCTTAATATTGTATTCCTATATTAAATCTGTCAGTCACTACTCTTTTCTTAAATGGCAGGATGAATATTATATATATATAATAAAAAACAATCAAAGGTCTGGTTCTGATGGGTTCCTAGGAAGCCAGACTACCAATGACTTGTTAATAAGGTGCCAACTTTCAGAAAATGAAAAAACCAGAAGCAAACATCGGCTCACTGACCTGTTGCCTTTTCTGTCCTCCAGACTGCAGGCGGCGACACTGAGAACACAGCGCTGGTGGTAAAACGTCTCCCACAACAAATCAATTTGATGTTTGACTTCACTGACTGAGAACAACCTGGAAAAGAAAGTAATAGAGACGAGAAGAAAGAAAAAAGGAGAGAGAGAGCGAGAGAGCGAGAGACGGCAGCAGTATCAGACAAATAGTGGATTTTAAAATCAAATTAAGTGACCCAACGAGAGCTTTTAATGTTGAGCAAACACAAATACATTTTCTCTTACATTCAGTTACTACCACTTTACTGAGGAAAATACTTATTTGAGAGTAGCAGTTTGTTTTTCTCCAGCTCCTTAGAAAGAATAATTATTATTAATTATTCTGTGATGAACACCAACCTGAGAGCTCCATCGCTGCCGGCCAGAGCCAGAAGACAACCGTCTGTCTTCTCATCCAGCGCCACGACAGACATGTACCTGAAAACACACAGACACAACTGGTAAGAACAGATCAGAAGTAGGTTTCAAGGACAACAGTATGTACAGTTGCTGATTGTTAATAGACAGAGTTCAAAACGTAAACTTTTCTTGATGAAGAAGGGAGTGAAGACAAAAGACAGGAAGGTGACAGAAAAAAAAGCACTTTAAAGTGCCTGGAAAATTTTTTTTCTCTTTACGGCTGAAATTCCCTTCCCATGTGTGCAGAAAACAACCACCAACTTGCCTTGTTTCTGGGTCCATTTTCACCGTCTTGTGCCGGTTCCGCCTCCTCTCCCACTGTTCGTCCAATCGGTGACTGGCCACCTGGATCACCTGGCAGGAGGGAACCAGTCTCTGCCTGTCCCAGCCGACCAGCAGCCGGTAACACTGCATCTGAGCTCGCCCGCCGGCCGACACGAGCAGGGCGGAGAGAGTCTGCTTCTCCCTCCCTGCCTCTGGACGCGTCACTGCCGTCACCGTCCGAACGCTGGAGATGTGGTCGGTAATGACTGAGAGAACTTTGATGCGGCCAGAGTTGGGACGTACCGCCAGGACGGTTAAGCTAGTGTCCTCTCCTCCCGTCGCCACTATCTCCCAATGCTCTTCCTCTCTCTCCACCTCCTTTACGTCATCTCCTCCCTCAGTTTTCGTCCAATCTCCAGTACTGTTTGTTTGCATCTTATTCCCAAACCCCCTTATCGTCCCCAGCCTGCACACACACCCGATCCCCCTCCCGTGGACGCCCTCTCTCAGGCCCCATCCTCCAGTCCTTCCTACCTTCCCTGCCCAGCTCGAGACCTCTCCAGGGGGTTGCGAAGCCATGACGGCCCCCTGCTTGATGAAGACCAGAGCTCCATATCCGGGCCAAACTCCTCCGTGGGACGGCCAGAGACGCCAAGAGCGATGCCCCCCGCCGCAGGGCACCGCTAACAGCCTCTCCTGCCTCACCGGGTCCCAAACCACAAAGTGGACAGCATGGAAGCCGATAATGGCGAACCTGGCTTCTCTTCCCTTGTTCTCTGTCTTTTCTTCTCCTCCTCTCAAGCTCCCCTTCTCTTCTCTCCCCTCTGTAACCTCCAGCTTTCCTGTCACATTCCGTGTCTTTGTCGTCGAGTGGTTCTCACATTCCTCTCCGAGCTCTTCGTCGCCCTCCTCCTCCTCCTCTGCTGGATTGTCAAATTCAAGAATCAAAACCCTCTCCAGCCACTCCATACCCTTGCAGGCCCGCTGGACTCGGAGAACCTCCAGCTGAAGCCCCCCTTTGTTCTCTGCAGCCTTTCCTTCAAGCTTTTCTGGCGCCACTAGATGCACTCTGAAGACCCTCACGCAGCCGTCCCTGCCAGTGCTGTAGAGCAGTCCCTGGTATTCACACACTGAGGTTACACCCTGTTTTCCGTGCACCCCGAACAGGCAGCTCAACGGGTGCAGCACTAGGTCACCCACTTCTTTTCTTTCTCTCTCCTCACCCCCTTCACCACCCGTTTGTTTCCTGCCCGTCAGCCAGCCTTCATCCATTCTTTTGTCATCTCCCATCTTTCGCTCCTGCGTTCCTCCCTCCTGAAACAGAAGCAGGGAGCCTCTCCTGTCCCCACACGCCCACAGCAAGCCCTGAGTCGTGGAGTGGAGGCGCACTGCGGCTGTCAGCCAGCGTTTGGCGCAGGGGGGAAGAAGGAAAGAAGGAAGGGGATTTACACTGAGAGCCAAGGAGGAGTTTTCATCCGATTCTACCTCTATAAACCAGCGATGGACCAGTCCTCCAGAGCCTGATGCTAGCAAATAAATGCGGTTGTTTGCCTCTTGCCAAATGAGACTGTGGATCTTCCCTGATCCACCTGTGAGAAGAAACCCACGCTGAGGATGAGAGATGAGGAAGACCTGTATGGATCCGCTGAGGTTTCCCACAGCACACAAATTTACTTTTGCTGTTGAGTCCTTCACACGGACAGTTATTGTTTCCATCACACAATAGGATTGAAACTCAGGAGTCCCTTGCCACACCATCTCCCACTGCCCGGCGCTGTACTGGTAAACTGTTCCCTGGTCAGTGCAGACAACAAACTTACTCTGACTCCAACTTGCATTTTTATCCTCTTCCCCCGCCATACAAACAGCTTTCGGCAAGCCGTGGCCGGGAAACTTCAGGTCAGTTAGCTTCTCTGTCACTGCGTCCTCCATTTTTTTCTCTTCCCCTTCCTCACTCCCTTTCACCCTCCACAACCTCACCCCTCCATCTGCCCCCCCTGTAGCCACCCATCTCTCTTCATCTCCTGTTCCCTCACTGACTGCGAGTGCACGAACCCCCCCTGCTCGGTGTCCTTTTAACGTCCGTATCACCTTGCCACCTCCAGCCCAGTCCCAGACTAAACAGGCGCCGTCTTCACCAGCGCTGAACACATTCCCCGCGGAGAGACGCACTGAGAAAACCCTCGCCTGGTGTCCGTATAGGACCCTTAAACAAGCCGGGTTCAAGTCTCCACATTTCCCCTCAGGGCCCCCTAAAGCACCAACACCCCAGACCCTTACACTGCGGTCATCGGAGGCTGAAGCCAGCCATCCTTTCTCCTGGAGGTAGGAGATGCTGAAGATGACACCGCTGTGGCCCAGCAGACGTCTCTCAACTGGAGCTTTGTGCTCGGAATCAACACTTTTGTCTCCACCTCCCCCGGGCTTCCAGAGAACCAGTTGGTTGAAAACAGTCCCTCCTACTAAGATGGTATCCGCCCAGGATTCGTGTACCAGAAGGAGGGCAGAGTACAGCAGACATCCCTCCAGACAGGAGCGCTGAAACAGGACATTTCCTGTAACGATGTCCAGGAGAAGAGCACTATTGTGACTTACAGCCACACAGAGCAGTGAGCGGTTGTCTCCAGAGAGCCAACGGACATCCAGGGCCCAGTCCTGTAGCTCCATGAGGGGGCCCAGAATCTCCAAGCGCAGATGCTCCCCAGCCCGGAGATCCACATGGAGCCTCACCAGCCTCACAGCTTTGCCTCCAAACACCGCTAGATCGTAGAACTTGGGCTCCGACGTGGAGCTCAGTTCTGGGGATTGACAAATCAGAAAAAACATCAGTAAAAAAATAACTAGAGGGCTGTCAGTGAGTGCAAACTCTTTACCAACACTGGACAGTTATTCAATCCTGCAGATCACCACCAAATTAAGACTTACCCGGTCATCTGATTTCACCCATATCATCTGTTTTTATATATCTCCCAGAACACAACAGAAGGAATTATCATAGAGAAGAGTGAAAACAAACATCTGCGTGTGCTAACCGTCTCTCTTCCTCCCATGTGCTCCTGTAGCAGTTGTCTGTGCTGGGACAGCCTCTACACTTGTAGGCCGTATCCCATGGATTCTGTAGTGTTGGAGCACACTCAGTGAGGCGCAGGCTTTAGGGCGAGGATGGAGACTGAACACCGTCAAGACTGGACCCTCACCTATCAGGACAGGGTAAGAGAAGATTGTGTTATGTGTGTTGTGTGATCCTTCACAGTGTTCAGTCCTCTTTCAAAATAAGCAAACATATATATTATCAAATATAGTATGACCACATTTAAACCTGTTCTCCCCATGCATTTGTAGTAAAAGTAGGTAAAAAATGCATAGTTATAATAATGCATCATCAATCTGTGATTTTTGTTTGTCATTTCAAATCCCTATTTCTGCATAACTAGAAACATCACGTCAATATTGACTCTAGAAACTGCTTCTTACCCGTCAGTAGAAAAGCATCCAGAAGGAACTCCAGAGCTGTGACTGGAGCCACAAGGGCTGCTGTCTCCATACTTTTATGATGAATAGCTTTTATTGGAGACACATTATCAATGGTGTCTGAAACATATAAAGTGACAACGCATACTTGTTAAAAAAAAAAGAAGTCTACATTGAGTCACCATTAGCCTTCCAGTTAGCAAAACAAGCTAACAGCAAGAGCCCTCCCTATGTTATTTGATGTGTACGAATCAAGAAATGCAGCTTTTCTCCCCCTCCCTATGCCACTATATAGTTCACTTACAAAAAGCCTCAAACGCAAGATAAATGTGCCTCAAATCTGCATTAAAACATCTGTATTAGCGTCCACGGTCCTAGTACCCATATGTTCCTCTGCTGTCTTCCGTGCCGCGTCTAAACCAATCAGGGTGCACTGCCGGCTTCCTGAGCGCTGATTGGTTAGAAAAAAGGTTAGCCGTATTTGTATTGGAGAAAGCGACCCATGTGACCGACCACCGTCGAGTTGTGCCGCCTTTAGGTGTTTTTTGGAAAACTATGTTGTCAAAGGTATTTTTCAGCTTTAAAAAAATGACTGATAGGCTATTTATTCAAGCTTTATTTGTTCCTTTCTTTAACTTTCATTGACACTTATAGACACAAATAAATACTTAAGATTTTTATTTTTTGCTTCACTAAACCAACAGACACAATTGTGCTATTTCTGCACTTTCTTTGTGATACTTTCAGTCATCTTAGAAAGTCATGGGAATATCATATGCAGTCATATATAGTATAAATACAGATTTGGGCTATCTTTGTGTCAATACATAGAGACGTTTCAATTAATATGCGCAATGATGCAAACATTCTTGACTATTCCGAGTAGCCCGTGAACGCACCAGGAGACAGTAGAAGAGGCTTCGCCCTCCAGCAGCCGGAAGGTAGCGGTGCAGCTAACTCCACTGCTAGCCATGCCTGGGAAATGTAAATTCCAGGACTCCTGGCTCTCAAAGGTGATTTACAAGGACTGGCTGGTGAAGGAACTCCAGGACATTCACTTCGCCCGATGCAGGGCGTGTTGTAAATCCATCAAACTTCAGACGATGGGCGAGGCTGCTCTCACCAGCCACGCAGGGGGAGCTGGCCACAAAGCGGCGGTCCGCAAGCTGAGGGAAGGTATCTGAGCTTTAATTAAGGAAACGGGGAAACCGTTTGCGATAGTTACCGATCACTGTTTGTTCACGTGGTTCAATGGCGGGTTGTGGTGTTGCAGTAGTATTGTTGTTGTTGTTGTTGTTGTTGTTGTTGTTGTTGTTGTTGTTGTTGTTGATGGTGGGAGTGTGTATTTGACAGTGTCCACGTCCTGTGTAGAACCATCTGTACCAGGTCATCAACCACAGCTTTACCCTCGGGTCATGGATTATTTTAAATGTGTATAAAGCAGAGAGACATAGATTAGTTCCAGGAGTTGTAATCCGTCATAATCTTACATGGTTTTCATAAACTTCCTCATACATTTTAGGCTGGACCATTAAGAGCTTTACAAACACAATAGTCAACACTGGTCTGCAGGGAGATGAGGAGCTGCTGTAGTTGAACATCTGCAGGCTGCTGAAGTGTCCTTGAGCAAGTGCTCCATCGTGGAGAACAACAGGTTCATCAGCAGCAGAGCACTGCTTTATAACAGTAGTAATTATAGTAGTTGTGATTGGGGCTGCGACGAACGATTATTTTTATTGTTGAGTATTGTTAATTGTTTTCTCTGTTAATTAATTAATTAGTTGTTTAGTCTATAAAATGTTGAAAGTGTCGATCAGTGTTTCCCAAAGCCCAAGATGACATCCTTTAGTTATTCAGTTTAGTGTCACAGAGGAGGAAAGACACATTGAAGTAGCTGGGATCACAGAATGTTTGACTTAACTCAAACCAATTATGAAAATAGTTAGCTATTCATTTAATAGTTGACAACTAGTCAGTTCATCTTTGCAGCTCTAGTTGTGATGTAATTAAAGTATTTTTATTCAGTGAAATTTATCATAGACCTATTAAATATCGTTATTGTGGAAAGAAAAGGATGTATGAATTCAATTCTGGTGTAACATTTACTTACGTTTTCTTTCCAGTTGTACAGTTCAGGTATTGAGGCATACAATAAAACCCAGTACAGTAGGTTATAGGTTCAACGCCCAATTTGGGGCATATAAAGTTTTCCAAACTGCAAAAACACATTTTCTCACACCTCGACCATTTAAGACCCAAACTTCATAGCTAGATGTACTATGTGCTATGAAGTTTGGGTCTTAAGACTGCCAGCACTTTTTGTAGTTTTTTAAAAATAAATACAAATCTGCCTTTCCATTATCCTAAATTAACAAATGTGTTGCTCCTCCTTTTTGTTTCTAATTCCAAAAGTATTTTTGGGCTATTTCATGTTCATTTGTGAAATAAATCCAGACTTTTCCATCTTTTACAAACTGTAGTTTAGGTCTTCTTTGTGTACTTTCTGGACCTCTCACAGAAAATGTAGCGTTCCTAATTGTGTCTCTAACCATCTAGTGTGAGTCTCTAGACTCTAAAGTAACAATAATGTCAGGAAGTAAAGTGACATTTCTCCTCACTCCTCACTTTTCGTGCGTTTTTCCTGCAAAAGTCCAGCAACATGAGTCAGTTTTCGCTTGTTACATGCATACTGTCTTTTCAAAATAAACTTCCATCTTCACAGGAAACAACTAAGGTTTAGGGCTAGAGTGAGATCAGAATGCAAAACCGCCGCACTGATTTAGTTTTGTTGTTTTTGTAGAGATTTAATAATTCTGTTTAAGGAGACGTCAGTGAGGTGGATCCTCGCTGCTTTGAGAGTTGGAACACTCAAGTTTAATTCTTGGATTATTAAATCAGTTGTAATTTACAACTGATTTAATAATCCATGTTCAAATGTTATCGCGTTAGAAATTGGCATTACAGCACTCACCCTGAAACTGACAGTAAATTTGAGGCTGACTTTGTTGACTTTTTTTTATTAAGTGAAGATTCAAATCCCAAAATAGATTCATGTCTGTCCATTTCCCATCATGCTTCATTACTTACTATCCATACTAAAAAAACAACATGAGCAGTCATGATGCTGCAACGTAAAGTGCTTTGGATTTTATGTGTGAAGGTGATGTTTGTTGTACCTGCCTTCACCAGAGGGAGGCGCTCTCTGCCTATTTTCCTGAAGTACATTAACCTGCAGCTCCTGTCTGTCTGTCTGTCTGTCTGTCTGTCTGTCTGTCTGTCTGTCTGTCTTTCTGTCCTTTTCTCATATTAGCAGACAACGTGATGCTGATTAATGCTGCTGGGCAGACGAACGGCAGCGTGAAGCGGGTAAATATTATTTAAATGGTCGTTTTGGTTAACATTTATTTTAGAGAATTTAAAACAAAGAACACTCAAATAAACCTGGAGCAGTAACTACAATAACATTCATGCTAGAAATGAAAATGTGGGGGTCCTTGAGGGGGTTCAAGGGGGTTCCCAGGAAAAAGGGTAATCATTTATTTTCACTATATTACATTCATAAGTAACACAATGACAGAATCTCAAACTGTTTTGGTCATGGGTTTTATATGCTTTCTGTGACAAAACATCGAGAAGCTAAATTCCTATGGAGATCCTGGGACAAAATCGTATCCAATGGGGGTCCGTGGACTTGTTTAATTCAAGGGGTCCTGGACCTTAAAGAGTTTGGGAACCACCGACTAAAAGCACACTTTGTTCTCTCCCCGCCTCAGACCGAGGACAGCAAGGAGCAAGTGGCCCTCTGCCTCCAGCGGGACACCTTGGACAGAATAACGGGCAGCGACTGGTCCAATCTGCCCCACAGCCCCACTGCGAACTCCACCTCCCACAATGCAGAGCTCCAGGATTTGACATTTCCTGCTGCCTACTCGACGGCCCCAGGTCGATAAAGCTCTGCGAGCTGCCACACTATTAGTTGCCTGGAGACAGTTGCTCAGTGAACTTTCTGTTGGAAAATGCTGGTGACCTTTGAATGAATATGTGTATGTGAGATATTCCAGTGTTAACCTGAGTTACTCTTAATTAAGGAACTGTCATATAAACAGCACTGAATGATGACCTTTAGCTGGAATGGTGTTATAGGTTACTATTACTGAGGATGAGGAGGAAGGAGATCTTTTTTTTTTTCTTCTTTTTTTTCTGGCATTTGATGAGCTAAAGTTAGTCCCCGGTTCCTCCTGTGGAAACACCGCTTTAGATTCTGTGCTCATCAAAAGGTTCTTGGTCCCCTGAGGAAGTTCCCCGTGGTTTAAAACACCCTATGTGATGCCAGCGGTGTATTGTTTGGAAACAGCTAACTGCATTTAGTAATAGGTATCGGACCGATGGCTCTCAGGAAAACAGGGTTCACCTCACTGACTTTTTTTTTTTTTTTTTTTTTTTTCGCAGGCACCTCCCAGGTCATCAGCCAGCGTCTGCACCCGACGGGCGGCGAGGCGGAGGGAGCGACCCGCCGCTCGCCTCAGCACCAGGACCACGCGGACCTGTCGCAACAGGAGCACCAGCAGAGGGCAGACGCTCTGGAGCAGCAGCAGCAGATGAAGATCCTGGAGTGGGAGAACAGGATGAAGGTGCTGGCGTGGGAGCAGGAGCTGGTGAGGGAGAAAAGGAGAGCGGCGCGGCAGAAGGAGAAGGCCTTCAGGATGAAGAAGTCCTACTACAAAGCCAAGCTAAAGAGGATGGGCGAGGACGTGCCGCCGTCGTCCTCCAGCAGCAGCGACGAAGAGGCGAAAACGTACGGACCGTCGGGATGAACTGCTCCCATTGTCGCATTTTTATCAGTTCTTGTATTCTCTTGTCGATACGCCATGATATTTTTATACATCGTCTTGTATTTTAATGCAAAAGGAGGATTGTAAGTCGCTTTAAATCAGCTGTTCTCACACAAAGAGGGAAGTTTACTTCTCTGGTTTGGTTGTTGCTGAAAGCACAAGTGACATTACTTGGGTTGCAGACTAGAAGAAGAGTTACATTATTTAAAATGGTCAAACTACCAAACGATCCCTCTGCAACGCAACCATCACCTTCTCTGTCCAAGTAAGGTTTAATTAAACCAAACGAGTTAAGGACAACACTTCATTTCAGATGTGGTACTAATAGACCTATAAAATCACAATATACCTGTATTGTTTTATCTGTCATTCATCAGTGTCTTCAGTATTCAAAATGAGATGTTCATTGGTTTTTAAGGTTGACAGTGTCTGTAAAGCCTTATTCTAGGGAGGACATACTTCATTTTAAAGAATGTATTGAGATTACATCTAATCACTGCAGATGTAGAAATTAAATGAAATTCCTAAATGGACAATCTTTTATCATGATTTTACCTGCATAGCTTCTTTTTGCATGTTAACATGAGTATGTACGCTTAAACTTTAGTCTTTGCTTTATAAGTAAATTTGTATTCGGCTCAAAGTAGGAGTCGACTACAGACGGGTGACAAATTAAAGAGGGAAGAAAAAAAGACTACATGAGTGGAGAAACATACGCTGCATTGCCAAGAGTACAGTTTGTGGACCACGTGCATTATTACGCTGCTATTACAGCCTCTGCTGATTTTGGGACTTGGCAGCAGATCCCATTGAGCCACAAGAGCATTAACTGCTATGTGTGTATAGTAATGTGCTGGAGCAGTTTCTGAGCGTTAAAGGTTGCCAGTGGGCATATTTTTTAAACTTTGGGCAGAGGCAGGCTAGCTGTTTCCCCCTGCCTCCAGTCGTTATGCTAAGCTAAGCTAATTGCCTCCTGGCTTCAACGCAGAGACGAGTGGTTTAGATATTGTCGTCTAACTCTCTGCATAAAAGTGAATAAACAAAATATCCCCTCGTCACCCATCTATGTGTTAAAGCAAGCATTTATTTTGTATTTTACAAATTGTTATAAGTTACGGTAATTTAACAGGAGCACTGATTTATTGTTCAGCCCCTGCAGGTCTAAATGAAAGTAAATTTCGGGGGCTGTTTATATTCAGTCTCAGCTGAGTGATTCTGTTTTTTGCTGGGAATCAAAGTGTCAGCTGAACTTCTCCAACGCCTCTGAATGTGAAACTTTGAGAGTCAAAACAAGTCGGAGAGAGGACACACACACACACACACACACACACACAATAAATATAAACACAGTCGAGTTGGAATAAGTTCTTTTTTTTAATGTCCAACATTTCTCTTGTTTCCGCGATAACAGGGGAACAGCTGTTTCCATGCCCGACGGCGGGATGGAAGGCATCCCATAATGAACAAACAAGCTAACAAAGACAATCTCCCATCCCTCCTCTTCCTCCACCTGACTATATCTCACTCTGTTTCTTTCCTTCTGTCACTTCGCCAATTTTTTGTTTTTTTAGAGCACATCACAATGTAGTCTCAACTCAGTCTTTTTGTCTCCTCCTGTTGGTCCGGACCAGATTAACCTGAAGCTGGAGTTTCACTGACGTCTGACTGCGTTTAGACGTCACCAGTTAATGATCTGATTTAGTGCCCGTGAAGCTTCAGCCTTGGATCTACTAACGATGAACAGGGAAGAAAAGGGTTTGATTTGGGACATATCTGCACTATTTACACCCAGTATTGAACCTTTAGTTTAGATATGTTGACATTCTGTCTGGGGAGGAAAAAAAAAAAAGCACCTAAATAGGATTGAAATTCACGTTTTGTCAAATTGTTCCAGATTTTAACCCTATGATTGAATAAAGAAACCAAATGAAAAGCATCCTGCGTCACATTTCCATCTTCACATTCTCGTCTCCTCTTGTCCTTCATCTGTGAATCTGTTGCAGTGAGAGACTCAGATCATAAGAAACAGACAAAAGGGAACATTCTGACCCAACAAAAGAAATCATACAAAATGGCAAAATAAATAATCAATACAATGTCAATAAATTATCGATAAATAAAATAAATCTCATGTCTGTACAAGTTAAAGGTACTGTCAGGTGAAGATAACGAATGGATCCGTGAAGAGCAAATGGAGAAAAAAAGTAAATGGAGCAGCTGAACGAAAAGAGTGAGGAGAAATAGTGGGCAGTGTTCCCCTGCAGGGGCATTTTTTGGCAAAACTACTGTAATAATAGGTTGACTTGTCACTTCCCAAGAGACATGGGGATGACGGAGCAGCAGTCACAACAGGGAGATGTGCATTTGCGAGGTGTGTGTGTGTGTGTTTTTATTCCTACTTTCTGCATTTCTATGTTTCAACGCCCTCCTCCCTGTAGGTACATCTTGCACACAGTCACAGTTTCTGACTCAATTTGTTCCAATCTTGTCTAAGTTTGTACCTAATGATTTATTCTTATGCCCATTGTGCTCTTTCAGCCTTCTCGCTGTTTTATCCTCTTCCCGTCTTGCTGTTCCAGTGTTGTTTGAACGTCACAGTGCTCTCTGCTCGAGGGCATGCAGACAAACTCATTTTGGCATTACAGAAACCTCATTTTACCTTCAGTTATTTATGAACCGCTTCCCTTTTTTTTCATTACAAAAACACAGTCAAGTTAGCCACAATCCCCTACTCCCTCTGCAGGCTGCTGGGGACTGCCTTCCTGTCTCCATTGCTTACAAATGCCTGTGTGTTGTTACCTCAAGGCCTGACATCAGCGCTCGTTCCAACAGCTGTGAGGAGGGAGACGTCGCTGATAGAAAGAGCTGCATCTTAAAACCCACTTAGAGGCTTTTAGCGCTGACACAACTGACATCTCTCCACAGCAAACTGGTGCGGTGCCACAGAAGCTATACGCCCGGATCTGGCAAGAGACCTGATCTTCCTACAGCAATCTGTATTAATGTGTTCTGGTGTGAACCTCTTCATCAATGACAGCTCGTGCTGGATGTTTTGGAGCCCATCAGCAAAGTCAGGACATTTCTCACGTATAGAAGATATTCTGAAGTCATTCCCCAGCATCTGTGTTCAGCCAAGCAATTTAAAAGAAAATATCTGGCATGGGCTTCATGTGCTACAGACGTGAGCTGATTTATTCTGGTAGATACACCAGGCTGGATGTGTACGGCAGGTCTGCTTTCAGGTCTTCGAATAAATATCTGAGCGCACACCGGGACGTGACTCATACCGTCCTCGCTCTGATCCGCTCTCCTTCTACGTGCCAAACTAAATTCCCCCTCGCCGATACAGTACGCAGCCAAACAGACCGAGAACCACAGTGGGTTATGTTGTAGCGATGATCTCTCGGGCCTCATTAATAACCGTTTCCATGGCACAATCATGAATACAAATAATACTAATCACGATTAAAACAAAAGTGTGAATTACATCTAGAGCGTTCAAGTCATTTTCATCACACACAAAAAAAAACAAAAAAACTGGAGCACAACGACGTATGGTACTGATTTTTAGGCAGTCGTCCCTTTGGCTTGGATTTTGCACAGAACTTCTGCATGAGAAGCTTTTATACTTGAGTCTCCTGGATGCTCCCCGTGGCGTATCTTGAGGCAGGTCGAGTCGTGATGCATCAAAGAGCAAAAACACCTTGAGGGTCTTTAAATGGTTGTTACACGATAAAGCCTCATACAGAGAAGCAGATATCTACCTTCACCCGCCGGATCTCCGGAATATCAGTCGACTGATATATGGTCTGGTTCAGACAGCACCAGGCACAAAGATACACGGACGGAGGACAAGGTCACATTCACATACAGTGGATCACAAAACAGCACAATCTCCTGAAAGAGCTGATACTTTAATGGTGGAACCACCGACTCTGAGCCTTCATGTGGTGCTTTAGCTTAATGTCGGCCCATCTTTCTCTTCACAATCATCTTCCTATCATATCTCCTCTCCTATAATAACCGCTCCCTATATTTACAATCACTTCTCGCTACTTTGATATTTTTTCCCTTTTTAAACCACATGTTTTAATAATCTCATCAGATACTATTGCCGGACCCCTGTCGTCGCTATACACAGAGTTGATGAGTGTGAGGAAAAGTTTCTGAGGAAAACTTGCTTTCGAGGAGAATTTTGGGGATTTTTTTTTCTTTGTAGGAGGAAATGTCTCCCTCGCCGACGAACAAGACTCCACTCGCACCAACCTCACTCACAACCTCACACGGACACAATCGTTTAAAAAAACAAACAAAAAAGAAAACGTCACAAAAGATTTCTTCTTCATCTCCAATGAAAAAGATACAAAATGTATAAAAATGTTATTTACAGTCTTTTCTTCTTTTTTTCCTTCTTCTTTTAGACTGAATCAAGTTGCCTTGACTTTGAAATCTGAGGAGTTTGTGTTTGTCTTGAACAGTTTTTAGGTAGTAGAGGTGGTTGAACCATCGTTCAAAGAAAAGTCAAAGATCATTGTAGGCAGCGGGACTTGAACAAAATGTCATTTATACAGTACAAACTGACCACGAGCCCTCTTTTATCCGCATGGACGCTCCAACTCTGTGTCTCCTCTCACCCAAGTTCGTTTCTAGGCTTCAGAAGTCCCAGTGTGCCCCAGTGGTTCAGGACCATCCATGACCTTTGAACTTGTCCCTGGTTTTTTCAATGCATAAAGGGATATGGAGGCTGTCATCAAGACTGTCCTTCACTTCTGTTGGCTCTGAGGTGAAGGAAAGGAAAATGAGTCATCGATAGGTTTCAATACTGATTGTAATTTTACTTACACATAATGATGACAACATACAGGAGCAGAATGGAAATGAACTGTTAGAGGCAAAAGGGCAAAGAGAGACAGAACAGAACAGACATGTAAAGTAGGAAATGGAGCAGAGGGAGCTGAGTAAAGTCGAGCTAAAAGAGATGGGAAAGACAGGAAAGGAACAATATGAGAGGTGAAAAGAAGAGTTGAAGAGTGGACATGATCCCTATGGAGCTGCTGAGGAAGAAGAAATCAGTCGGGGGGAGACAAAAGGGAGGAGGTGCAGGAAAGTAAAAGCCAAGAAGTGTGTTTACACAGGATCAAAGACAATGGAGAGTTGAAGACGAAGCACAAGATATAAAATAGAAAAAGGGGACAGGAGAGGGTGAGTGGAAGCCGATGTATGAACACAGAAGGACTTACTCGGAGTCGGGGGAGACTTCAGATATGCTGTGGGAGGTGGCTGACTGGGGCGGGGAGGGGGAGGTTCCATGGGCGGAGCCATTAGGCCCAGGGTTCGAGGCGGCGGCGGGAGGAGTGAGGACGGAGGAACTGAAGGATGCCAGGATGGAGGACAGAATGTCCAGGTGTTCACTGGACGGCTGTCGACCCAGAGAGTTTGGATTTGAACCTGCGACCTGGGGGACAGTCTGACCGGGGTACCTACACGGAGGTGCAGAGTCCAGTCGTCCTCTGCCGTGAGCTGGGAGGTGCTCCTGCTGGGGCTCCTCGGAGATAGGGGGAGGAGGGGAGGAGGAGGGAGGCTGGTCGGGGTGCGAGGGCTGGCGGGGAGGCAGAGTCCGGAGCCACTCCCGACAAGGCTGAGTCTGGGCTCCGCCCCCGTTGGTCTCCAGCTGCTCCCTCGACCTGCTGCTCATCAGCGCCCCCCCTAGGTGCTCCCGGGATGACGCCTGCCGCCGGGTCAGCGAGTTCAGCTGCGACCTCGATCCGCTGAGGTATCCCTCAATTACCGCTCCCCCGTTTCCACTCAAGTCCTCCCTCGAGGCGTGGACGCTACCTGCGTGGTGGTTGTCCAGTCTGTCCCTGGATCCTGTCAAGTTCTCCCTGGACGATGAGACTCGCTGGTGATCCAGCCCCAGTCCCCCTAGCCCTGCCCCCTGCCCCAGCTCTCTCCTTCTGGGCAGGAGATCAAGGTTGTCCCTGGAGCCCCGGGAGTCCAGTCGGTCCCTCGACCCCCCAACTGTCTGCCTCCCCAGTGGATCCCTGGACAACTGCCTCCGGGACAGCGAGTCCAGGTGTTCCCTGGAGGAGTAGCGGGAAGCAGGTTGAGAGAGAGAGCCGGAGCCTCCACTGGCACCAGCCGTGGCAGAGTACATGCGACCATACGAGGCTGCAGGAACTCCCCGGTGGCCCAGAGTAGAGGTTCGATACCAGTTGAGCTCACTGGGGACGCGGCCCATGGTGGAAAGACCCTGGAGTGCCGGGGGACAGCCGATACGATTCTTCAGGATACCTGAGACAGGAAAATAGGTGTTCATGTGCTTTGTCTATTAATAGGTTGTCTATTAATATGTCACCCATGCTTTCAGGCAGCATGAGTGGTTTATATTCGCCTGTATTTCTCCTCCTCACTTACTCTCAGTGTGTGTCTTTGCATGTGTGGTGCACCTTTGTGTGTATGCGAGCATAAGCCAATTTTATATGTATGTATTCTGAGTATACAGTACACACTGTCCTGTACATATTATAGTGCCATTCATGCTTTTAGGGGCAGATTTACACTGACGCTACAGGCTGACTCCAGCTGACTCCAGCTCTTTAGTGTGTGGTGGGGGTAAATAATTTCGGAGGGAATAACATGTACTGGAATCATTTAAAATGCTTAACAAACTGCACATACAGCAGATCATGTGTCAGTGAATGAGCTTTGTTTTAAGTTATGCTTTGCTGACTCAGCTCACACAGCTGACATCTCCTCCATCTTCCTCTTGGCAAAATGCCCTTTTTTTGTAGTATAAAGGCTAGACACTAATACATAGATGCCCGGCAAAAAAAGAAAAATATCAACAAAGACGCAAAGTAACAATCATATGACTTGTTGCACAAGTCGATATTTAAAGCAACAAGAAGAAAGAGATAGAAACAAAAGCACAATTTGTTATAGGTACAAGTCTGCTCATCAATATTAGACTGGAATATTAAAAATATATAATATACACGTCCATTGATCCGCCTCGGTTTAAGCTTTATGAATCTATAGAAAATCAACAACATGATTGTACAATATTATACAGAGATACATGTTACTCTGTACTCTAGCCGTTGTTTCAGAAAAATGGACAGCACGGTAGTGGTTAGGGTGTGTGTGTGTGTGTGTGTGTGTGTGTGTGTGTGTGTGTGTCTCGTTAAGACGCTGTCCATAGTACTGACACGGAGAGAACATCGGTAGACACGGTCTTTTATCTTGCCTGCTTTTTGTGCTTGTAAATGATCTTTTGGTCCTAATTCCGTTTCCCGTATTGTAGCAATACACAGACAGAAAGGAAACAACAGGAAAGCAAAGGGACAGTCAGCGGGGGACAGAGACGGAATCCACAAACACCTGTTATATGTGTCGCAAACAGCTGTGTCAGAAACAGCTGTGTCTACGCGCCTCCACCAGCTGAATTTAGAGACATATCATTATATACAACATATCTAGGGCTCTGACAGAGTTTCATTCTTATGTGAGTGCTCTGATAAATAAATATAGACCTTTAAATGATGAAGAATCCTCTGTTTCATTACATTACATCTACTCACACTGCGACTATTGGCAATCGAATCAGGCTCCTGAGTGAAATAGTCGACTATATGGGGTCAGGCCTAGTTGAAAGCAAATCCAAAATGTCAGTGTGCCCTTATCTTGTATGTGTTTGTGTTTCTCTCACCCTTGCGGTGCCTGTTTGGCTGGGTGAGGCCGTTCTCGTCCCCACTGGTCAGCGCTGCGTCCTGCTGGTTGTTGTTGGCAGCGTCTTTGCTGTAATCGCCCCCCAGGGGGCGCTCTGAGCCCCACTTCTGAAGGCTGTGCGTCTCGCACTCCTCCAAAGCCGGCCAGTAGGACAGAAGGTCGTTGCCATCCAGATCTGTAACACACAGAAAGAACAAACGCTTTCAGGTTACTGTTCAGAAAACGGACTACTTATTACACAAATACGTGTTCTCACGGCAGGTCACGACTTTATTGATCACGTTTGATCAAAACAAAAAGGCTCACTCGTGTCTCAGTAGTGATTAAGAAAAGAAAAAGGGAACGTGTACAAAATCACTTTTATTGTTGCCAATATGTTCTTATGCCTCATAGTCATCTTTCTGATTTCAAGCATTCTGCTTTATTTTGTTGCCTCGTGTGCATCCCAACAAACACAGAACAGACGTCTGCATCGAATAGCAGGTGTCAACAGACGTTTAGCATATGTTCATAATGAAATAACTAATGACATATTGGTAGATAGCAGATATCACACTAGTGCAAATGACCTATGAACAGACATAATTCATCTTAATGTATAAACACGCAGTTGTCTTCCCCTTACAGCCATTTGACATATTAGTTTGTTCTGTGATATCAACACTTTAGGCCAATCAGTGTCATTTGGAAAATCCCAATACAAAGGGTTAGGTCACCCACATTTTGTCACAATGTTATCATTAGGGCTGCAAATAATAATGTATTCAATTTTAAATTAAAGTGAATAATTTTTATGTTTTTAAGTCCAGAAACCGGGAAAAGCCAAATGTGACATCTTGACATCTGCTTCTTTTCTCAGATCAACCCTGAGATATGTGCAATGATGTTTTTTGCTTGACAAAACAAAACACATGACGCCGTTGCACCATTAATGTTAAGTGCTTACTTTGAAAACCACATATTGTTCTAATTGTATTAGAATTTAGTTCTTCATTCTCTGCATCACCTTTTAAATAATCTATTTATTGGATTTGTTCTGTGTTGTTCAGCACTTACTCAGTTACACACATTCCTTGCACAGTCCTCTCACACTGGCCAGTCGACTGCTCAACTGAATCGATCAAAGGGTTTACCGCTTTGTCACAACGAATAGGCCGCCATCTTCAAACTGTGACCTTTAGTAAAAAGGCTCCGAGCCTTCAGTTTGACTGCACTGACGAATTGATTGGACTGTACTGGCCATCTGGATCCTGTCCTCCTCCATTCCTTCATATTGCTCCGGTCCCTGTTTTACTCTGTTTCATTGATCCAGGTGGCTAATTAAGCTAAGAATTGACTACTTGTATGGATTTATAGATTTGCACATCTGGCCTTTTCTCCGGTGAAACCTTTCGCAGAGCACAGTGTATGCATGACATTTATATCACATACTTTGTGCATAAACTCATGTGTTATGCATGACTACCAGCACTGACATTTCCTCTTGCTGTATGTGTGTGTGTATGTTTTTGTGCCACACATTTTGCTTGTTTCTACATATCTGAGATAAAAAAAGAGCGGACTGCTTCCGAAACAGGGTCCTAAATAGTTGGCTCTGCTGGCTGACAGGGGTCTCTGTCTGTGTTCACCCCATACTGAGCCCAAGACATGCAGGTCTGGTTAACCGGAGACTCTTACTGAAAGTAAAGCTGTGATTGTGAGTCCAAATGTGTTATTCCTGTGATAGACTGGCGACCTGTCCATGGTGAATTCTGAAAGTGAGATTGGATACACTCCAGCCCCCACGACCCTGCACAGGTTAAGCAGGTAGAGATGATAGATGAGAGAATACTCCACCAAAACCCCCTGGAACCCTAACCCTTACTCACTCAATAAATTAAGCGTCCTTGAGCAAGACCACTTGACCATTACTGGCCTTTTCTGGCAATACTGTGAGAAGAAATGCCTTAAAAAGCTGAAAATATTGAGATGAATTGTTTATTTGAGTGCTCTTCTACCTTTGGTACCGTTGTGGGTGGGCTCTGTGAGCAGACGCTCGCTGTGATTGGAGCGTTTGAATCGCCGCTGGATGCGCCCGCGGAGTCGGACGTTGTCCTCGCTCTCAGAGGAAGGGATGGAGAGACTGTGCTCCTCCTCCATCGAGAGGTCTGAGTCTGAGTCCGAATCCTCACCTGGGGGAAGAAGGAGAGAAGTGAGAGGAGGGATGGAGGAAAACAACAAAGAGGAAGGAATAATAGCATTGACAGGTTCTCCATTGTGATGTGAGCTTAACCTTTTACATTTATATGGAAAGAGAGAGTGATGAGAAAAAAGAAGAAGTGCAAAACAGGGGTGAAGAAATGGAGAACGTGCCACTGCTGCTTGTTAGGAGTGTGCGTTTGTGTCCATGGTCGTGTTTGTGCGTTCACCTCCGTCTCTGTGGAACATGGCTACATCCAGGTCGGTCGCTCCGGTGTGGACGATGTTTTGTTCCAGCGTCTGACGAGCTAAAAGATTTTCTCTAGCAGGGAAAGAGGAGAGAAGTGAGGACACACACACACACACACACACACACACACATACACACACAGTATACTGTATATGCAGTCATGCAGGTCAATACAGATCAAAAATATGGAGCATCCACACACACACAGATAAAGTATGTACTGTACACACACACACACGCACATGCAGCCATAAAACACACCAACAGCCACTCTCAGAGTACATTAGCTTTGCTCTACATACACTACAGTACATTGTTCCATCCAATCTTCTTCATCTTTACCCCACTGACCCACAAAATGCACGACAGGGTTTTTGTTAACGAGGGAATGTCCTCCCTGAAGCAGCTTTCTCTCAGATCCGCAGAGAATCAGTCTTACAATGATTATCAATGATAATGTATCACTTACATTGTTGGCATTAAACCATTTTCTCTTGAACTACGGGAGGAATTAAGCCAGTCCTAATCTACAAGCACTGGTGTGGAAGTTTTCCTTCCAAATGTATTTCTAGTTTGTTGGGGAAAGTTGTGATGTGTCTGTGTGTGAACCTTTGTATGTTTATATACCTGGCGGAGCTGACAGAGGAGACGGTGGAGGTTCCCAGGGTGATGCGGTGCAGCCCGCTCTGCTCCAGCAGAGATGCATTGTGATAGGGGTTCGGAGCCTGAACACACACACGAACACAAACACACACAACAAGGTCGAGAGAGTTACTTTAACCATGACACTGAATGGTACAAAACACATTTCCTCCCTCATGATGGCTTTTGAACATGGAAAAAAGTGACCTACTGAATCGTCTGTAGTTACACAACATACTGCACTGTATCAAAGGTCAAAATCCTACTCTCATTATGGGCTACCTTGTGCTTCCGTTATGTTATCGCAATTCACATTGCCATAAAGGACGTCTTTCTGATACTGATGTTTTCTATCCATATCACTGAGTACTGTTATAGGTGGCTAAACTTTAAGAACCTTGTCAAGACATCTTTCTTTTTGTCAGCATTCAAAAGCAATCGGCCGTGATATTTTCGCAATAGCGCCCCGGGAATTGTGGGAGCTATTATCTTGACTGAATGCTGACCGGGAAAAAAAAAAAAAAAAGGAGGCTAAGCTAATGGAGCAGAAGCTACTAGCCTGGAAATGGGTCAAGACTTGTGCTTCCCAAACTGTAATAGGTCACTGTAGTCATAAATAACGTATCACACAGTAGTAGTAGAGTCAGATTGGCGAAACGTTGCGAATAGCTGGTCATTTGTGTCCTATAATACTTTTGGAAAGGATCAGTTATTTTGCCCCACATGTCTCAGTGATGGATAGGAAGAGCTCTCAGAGGAAATGAGGGTTTAAAGGGTGAAATGAACTACGCATAAACTAACTAACACACACACACACACACACACACACACACACACACACACACACACACACACACACACACACACACACTATAGCACAGAGGAGAGATAATGAGAGAGACCGAGTGCAGTGAGCTAAAACACACATATGAGATAGAAGAGAGTGAAGAAAAGATGTGCAGACAGGAAAGGGCTACACACACACACACACACACACACACACACACACTCTAAATAGACACTGCACAGTGCTTTTGAAGAAGTGGACTTAAGAGTGAGCAGACCCCCACTGGTCAGTATATTGTCTTATCTGGGTCAGCGACAAGCCCTGAAGGCAGAAAGAGAGGAGAGGGAGGACAGGAAAGATGGATGGGTGGATAGAGGGAAGGAGGAATGAAAGGCAGGAGGGCATTTGTGCTGGTCTAGTAATGGACACAGTGAGAATGTGCATCAAGAGAAAAAAGAGGGAATACTGTGGAAGAGAATAAAACATAGTAAATGGCTTCGGGATCATGCAGCAGGACGATTTACAGCTTCACATCAGGGTCTTACATTCACCCTGCAAGTCGTTAATGTGCAATAATGATTGATGAATGATGAATTATGCTGTTATAGCTCATATAAATCATCAAACATATCTTTAAATCTTTATTTACACAATGAGCTGAGTAAATGATTGCATAGTAATGTCAAGGCAAACCAAGACATCTGACAACATAAAAACTTTTTAAGTTAAGCAGACACGAGCTGCAGCAAAAACCACTACGGGAGGCTGTTTGTGTGTGTAACTCACAGTGTTCTGCGGGGGTCTTGGTGGGTCTTCTCCGGGGCTCTTCTTACCCAAACAGACTACGCTCCAGGCCTCCTTAACCTCGGCGTTGAACACAGTAAAGACCAGCATCACCGACAAACCCTGGGAGAGAGAGAGAGAGAGCGGTAGAAGGACACAGATTAAGTTTAAGGCGCTAAACTGCAAGATCCTTGCCGATTTTCGTCATGTCTTTTCCTTTTGACGAGCACTACCTTGTTCTTCTTTGTATGCGAGCAATAAAACAAAAACTATTATTTGGCCAGTAATTTTGACGTACTATATGCACAAATGTAACGGCAGTAAGGAACGGGATGGAAGGTGAATCAGTGCAACATTTCTATATATAAACATACACTCTGTTCATACCTGCACGAGGCAGAGGACATCGAATATGTAGTAGAAAGCCAGGATGCTGTTGTTCACGGACATCAGACCACACAGCCAGGTGGAGGTGGCTACCAACAACAGTAGGAAGGCATTGCGAATAGTCTCACTGGAGAGAGAAAACACAGAGGTCAGGCAACATCAACATGCTGCATCTTTACATGTACAACTTGGATGTACAAGACAATGACATGGTTAAGCTTTGACTGGGAACAGCACATGTTACTAATAACTCTGATTACTTTGTTTTATTTCCCTGCCGGCTAGTTAACTAGCCATTAGTAAATGTAACATTTGAAAACTAATTTACTTCATACCACTATATACTTTTACTTGTGATATCACAACAATGTGGTCATCATTTATTGATGCCCATGACCAGGATAATGAAGAAATCTAGAGACAGAAAAGCCAGAATGACATGGGAGCTAGAACCAGCAGAAAAAGGCTTCGTAGAGAAACCATGGGATGAATACTGACACAGAGACGTGGGAGTCGTTTATGCACATGTGATCTGATCAATAACAAGGCCTGACATGATCATTGTTGATCAAATCAGCGTTGACTGAATGAGACAGATGTATTCCCCTCTGTTCCCTGTTAGTTCGCCGGTCACAAACCAGTTTCTGAACTACATCCACAACAGTTTTGTAATGCGAACCCCAAAAAAATAAAAGTCACACAGTTTGAAAATGTAAGCAGCGATTTAGTGTTGTAGCTTTGTTGAGGCTGTTAGCAGTTATTTGTAATGTATGTTGTACAGTGCTTCAATTTAAATTTTACATAAGCTTCTTAATCTTCATACAGTATCATCTTTATACACATTTACATACCATGATGAAAAATGGCCATCAAAGTCACTTTTACAACGTGAGATAAGTCAGTGAGTGCATGGTACTCACATGACAGGGAGCTTCTTAGTCTCCTTCTGAGAGGGATTGCACGACATCTTGGCTACAATCATGAAAATCCCTCCATTCATCTGGATTAAAGGGAAATCAATACCAATGGTAAGGCAACGCTTTTAATGCATTCCAGCTAATCCAATACTGCCGTTAGCAACATCAGGGACGAGGATAAACAAATTAAACAAATCAATGTGGACAAAATAGTCATCTTGGAGGGAAAAAAAGACATTCAAGTCTATGAAATGCTATTTTATTCTGTTCTGGTTCCTTTGCTCAAACAGTATAAAAAAATACACAGAAAAGTGAATAAAAAAACAATTAATCTAAAAAAACTAATGAATTAGTACAGAAGAAACGAAGGCACAACAGAAGGACGGAAAAATAAATTAATACCGTCATATCATATTGTAAAGGGAAACAAAACCGTAACCAATGTTCCTCTAAAAAACATAATTGATAAACGCTCATCAACAGTTCACTGTTTACACTATATGTTTGTGTGCGTACATTAGCATTCACTACTGTATATCAGACAGACAGGGGACAGTTACCAGTATGACGATGGCTATAGGACCAGCAAAGCTCCATATGAGTTTGTCATAGATGGAGATCCAACAAAAGTCTGGGTTCCCGTATCCCTCTGGGTCCAGGCCCACCGCCAGGCCTGCAGATGAGACAGGAAGAGAGAGGCAGTACAGGATGTGACCGCCTGAGATTATCTGAATGGCTTTGGCAGGAAAGGCATGAGACGTAACACACCTATTTTAATCAGTAGTTATTTACTAAATAATAATTTCAGGCCACAAAACATCATGTTAAAGAAAATCAGCATGTTGGAAACTGTGGCTGCAAATGCATTATGGTGCCTTCAGACATTTAACGTTTCCAGAATATTAAATTATAATTCTGATATATTACTATCCAACATTAATACTACCAAACATAAATAATATTAGCTATACTTTGTGATTATTTTACACTAATTTCCATCTGATTCTCTCAAGTTGTAACTGAGCTGATTCATCTTGTGTATTTTGAAGGAGACTCGTGCTTAAGACGAAACAGAAAAGACAAAATCCACAAAACTTTTGGATTATATGTGTGTGTGAGAACATCCCTGAACGTACGTACAACCACACCACAAGTACCAGTTTTAATCATGACAAGTTATTTTTTATTCATCCATTATTTCTTCCCCACATGACCACACCTCTATGATGTTGCTATACTGGGTCGCTGTGAGAGTGGTGACGTGAACTGTGAAGTCTTAATTCCTTCTTTGGACAACTGTCAAGGTTTTGACAGTCACGAGCATAAAGATTTTTTAAATTGAATTGCAAAAGTAAGAGAGACAGGAAGGGTTTAAATAAAGACGGACAGACGGATTAAATGCACCTCTGAGCCGGAGGAAAGAGACATGCAGCCAGCGTGTGTGTGTGTGTGTGTGTGTATGTGGTGGGAGACAGATCCATTCTTGAGGCAAGGTGAGACAGCGGTCGGGGTGTGTGTGTGTGTGTGTGTGTGACAGAACGAGCAACAGATAGAGGGGAGTTGACAGCATGTATCCGGGTGGAAACTGCAAATGCGTGTGTGTGTGTTTGTATAAAAAGAGGGGAGACAGAAATGACTTGCTTACCATATGTGTCAAGGAATAAATTGCTTGTGTGTGTGTGTCTGTGCTCTACTATCTCTCTAATAAAATGTCACAGAAAGCTTATCTACACAGTCAGACTCATCGGAATGTGTGTGTGTGTGATGTGTGTGTGTGTCTGTGCACATATATGACAGTGTGTTGCCGTGAATAAATGTGGCGAGGACGTGGATGCATAGACACGCTTCCGACAAATATCCCAGAGATCCTACGTGTGTGCATGCGTGTGTCTTACCTGTGATAATGGCGGGCACGCCCCAGCCGATGGCGTAGTAGAACCTCATGGCGCCGTAGTTGATGTTGCGTTGCTCAGTCTGCATGCGGTAGATATGAAGGCCTTCCACGAACATCCAGGCAAACGTGGACATGAAGAAGTAATGCAGGAGAATGGCCACGACCGTACACAGGAACTGGAGGGGCAGAGAAAGAGAACAATTAAAGCAAGGGAAGCAAGGGGGAAGATGGAGACAGCAGAAGGAGAAAGAAGAGAGGAGAAGCAGGGATGAAACAAAGAAGAAGGTAAGGAGAGGTAAGGAAGAAAAGATGGGGAGCAATAAAAAAAATATCAACCTTTGTATTGATTTTGCGACAGGTGCAGAGCAGACTTCTTGGCAAGCAACCAACAAGTCTTTAATAAAACACAGCAGGTGTCAGCGATGAAGAGACTTTCATGATTTAATTACCAATGTGACTAATGAACAGAGTTTATGGCAGCACGTTACAGTAAGTCTCCAGGAAAAGCAAAAAAATTAATGATATGAATGTAGATTAACGTCTTTATGATGCTGAATTATAGCAATAATACCCATGAGTGCGTTAAGTATGATTATGTGTGTGAAAGAAAGCACCGTCGGTAGAGGAAAGTACGCTCGCAGGTAATGTGGTTGTCACAGCAGTTATGTGTGTAGAAGACTGAAAGCGTTCATGTAACAAATACGTTTACAATAATACAAAACAGCAATAAATACAGATCATTTAACTGGTTTTATGGTTTTAAGAAGAATAATCAGCTCAGAAAAAACATATTTACTCCAATTCAAAATCTTATATTTCAAGCTTTCATCAAATGACCTGCTACAAAAAACATTCTGTAAGCAATACATATTATGAATTATACCATATATTTAGGGGAGAGCTTGGTCCGTGGTTGATTTCTTTATTTTCGTCTTTTGAAACATCCATGAAACAGTATTGATGGATATATGGAAAATGTCTTTATCGCCATAGATGATGCTGCACGAATGCTGAGAGGACGTCAAATCAGTTTTCAGAGACGCTTTAACATAAATATCTGAAGTCCGTGCAATGCCACGGTTTAGATTGCATATTATCAGGAATGAATTTGAGCACGTTTTGTCAGGGCAGGAGATCAACTTCCAAATCCCTTTTGTCAGTGAAGTGCTGCTGTTTGTTTTGGAAGTAATGCTGAACTTCTCCATGAATAATCTCTGAGCAATTACCCTCAGGCTGCAGTCAAGCTTGTCTCAAGTGGTGTATTTGAACTCCGGGGGCTTCGGTCTGTGTTGTTTGTTTAACCAGATGAGGAAGATGCCATTCAAACTAGAGTGGCTCTGAATTACAGCACCTTACACATCTGAAAGTGCACGTCATCGTCTTCTAAGAGAACTGTGGTGCTGTTTCTCAGAAGACGGAAACTAAACTAAAGGGCTCGGCGATATGATGTCTATCTATAAAATGTCTATTGTTTTTCGATATTGTATCTATCGCAATGTCAAAACAACAGCAGACAGCAACACGCCGGTCCCCACTACAGGCATTTCCGAATGCAAGCTATCTGTTAACCAGCACCACGTGCCTTTACCATATGCTTATGTCATATAGACATTTTTGAAAATTGAATTACCAGAAAACATACATATCATTATTGAGATATGTAATGAGCTATATCGGGATAGAGGATTTGGCCCCGCCCTATAAACCAACCACAGGCAACAACTAGAGAAGGTACGGGTTTGTGAGTTAGAATAGATGGCTGCTGGCAACTGACAGCCAGCTTTCAAAGCCATGTTTTAAATGCTGAGTACAACGGAAAGAAGTGAGAACATAAACGGTCTGGTGTGATTTATTTCGTGTGTTCTTAACGGATATAAACACCAGACAATGAAAGATTACAGCTCAAAAGGCTCAGGCTGTCAATCCGGTCTTGGCTTAACTTGGAAAGACTGGAATCAGATCTGCTTCGACTCTCCCTCTCTGTCAAAATATTTGGGATTAACAAAATGCTGGTTTAATGACCGAGCTTCTTGTGAGTTTTTCTTTATCAACTCTGGTTTCCTGGGATGTGTGACTGCAGCCCGCCAACAGGACAGACACCTGATATTCATAACGTTCACCAAAAGGGTCATGTTGGTGACATGATGACAAATTATATATAGATATGCACAATCAAAATACTTTTTCACTACCAGAGAAATAAAACTATGACATCATTAAGCTGTTGCAGTCTTCAATTACTTTGGATGTGTGCTGTTAAACACCGAAAATGTAAATGTAAACTTCACAACTCTAATGAAAAAGGAGAAACACTTCACTCAAGAAGTTTTGCAGCTGAGCGCTCTACATCTTTAAGTTAAGGAAAGCCAACTCGTACCGCCCGGATGAGGTTAAAAGAAGCTCAGTACAAATTCCTAACGACACAGCCAGAGACGACATAGAAATAGCAGCCGCCTTGGCAGGAATACAGCCAGACGATGGATTTCACACTCCCACACACACACACACACACACACACCAAGTTACACACTAAAAGAAAGATTAAATTGTGCACAAGCATGTAAAACCAAGTGTGCACACAAACACTCGCTGCGAGCACCAACATGCTCTCCCAAGCACGATGCACATGAATAAGAGAACATATTGTTCAGCTAGAAGTAACCGGTCTCACTGTTAAGAGCTGTACAGTCGACTGGGTGGGGGATACAGCTTAATTAATTAGATTTCATGCTGAGCGAGCACATACTTGCAGTACCCCCTCTGTACAAGACCCACTGCTCTTTACGTACACACACGTTTGTGATGTAACGAAAAAGAAGGAGAGTCAGGAGAGAGGAAGAAAACAAGAGAAAAGTACTGAGCATAATAGTAAGAGGACTTACAGTAAGTAAGCAGCAAAAAAAACACATGATGTAGAGAGGAACAAAGTGAGCAGGATGGAGCAATACAGAGGACGAATAGCAGAAGAAAGGTAAAAAGACAGAGATGTCTTGATGTATCTTTTAGAGCTGCACCAGCAAAAGGAGGATATATTGTGTTCTACAGTATAAAGAAAGAAGGCAGCGGTTTAAAGGTGAGTACTGCTAGGGCTGGGCTATATATATATAATATTTGATTTTCTCCATATCGCCCAGCATTAAGTACACCTTCAAATCTGCAATGCGTGGCTAAAAATGAGACAATAATTATGCCAAAAGCAAACTGACAGTGATGAAAAAGAGGAAGGCAAGAAAGCCAAAGACAAACAAGGCTACAGAAAAACAAGCCACCAGTATCTACCTGCTGCTCCGTCTGATTGACCCCGAGCAGAAACACCAGCTCCGACAAAAACATGGCTGCCGCTGTGTTTGAATGGATGCTCCTGGTGTTGGACTTGAGGCCTCGGAGGCAGGAGAGCGCCAGGACTGTGAGCAGGAGGGCCAGCATGGAGACGATCAGAGAGGAATATGTGACCAGGGCCAGCGACTCCAGATCCCCCTCCAACTGCTGCTCATACAGAGATGTGAGAAGGGAGACACGGTATTATCAAACTGAGATCATTTTGGTGGGAGCACATGGAAAGGAAGGGCAGAGGGAAGAAGGGGAGTAGTAATATTAAAAACCACAAGGTGAAATAAGACAAAGAGCTGCAAATGAATCATTTTAATTTGTTGAAATGCTGCTACCTCAGTCTGGGTAAATGCCTTCATCTGTCTGGCTTCACTTGAACTGACGATATTTATGACAGAGATAATAAATTATTTGGAAAGCAAGTAATTAAGATGAAGAATCTGCACCAGGCAGCCACTTGTTTCAGATTCATAAAAATCAATCCATTATTATGAAGTATGACATGTAACATTGTTTAACTGCCCAGGATGCCGGCTGCTTTGTGATGCTGAATATTAAAGGTTTTGAAAGGATTGAAAGAGGCAAAGTATCTCCGTATTCAAACTGTTGAAAGTAATTTATGTCTTTATTATGAGCCGGTCTCAAGGCATTTGAAAGAGAAAATGAAAGTAAGCAGACGAATCCAACAACAGACAAAGCAAACTAGCAGACCTTTCTATCTGTCAGGAGAAATCAGGGTATCAAAAGCATGAAATTGATTAAGATCACTATACCTTTGCATGCACAGAAAGCAATCGCTGCCAGTAAACATAAGAAACACCTTCAGAATTGTATCTGGGCAAATTGAGCACATCACCAGTCACCCCTCTTCTCATTGCTCTGGACTAGTGCATTATTCAATGTGAACTATACATATTTGGTGGAAATGTACAACTTTAAATTCATCGCAAGGCATTCTGATTCCACTAGTTTCCAATCTCAAACGTCAAGATCTGATACATCATTACTTAGTATGCTGGGAAGTGACTGGCAGGGGGTTTGCATTAAACTGTGAAAATCGTCTACAGCTGTAACAAGACTTTCTTTAGCCTTCAGGCAGGATTAATTCTCCGGGATTTCAAACCTCTACACCGATTACATTACAAGCAATTACCAGCTGAGATGTTCAAATGAAGAAAAGAATGAAAACGGACACACTGGCAAAACCAGGTCTGTGCGTGTTTACACAGCATGATCACTGATAGTTAATGCACAATTAATCCATTACATGCTTCATTATGATACAGAGGCATATGAATGGAATAAATATGTGGCGCGTGTGAGTAGTTGACTGACAGATCACTAACCTCTCTGTGCGAACTGTCCATCAGCACCCCGAAGGTGCCCAGTCTCTGGCACTGACAGCGGACATGGGAGGTGTTCCTGTACACCACCATGCAGTCCCTGACTGTCCAGCAGCCTCCTATCTCATACCTGCAGAGAGAGAGAGACAAGACGGTTAATAGCAAAAGGTCAATTGTAACAGAGGTGCGGACACAAAGACATGAACACACTATCTGTATGATATGTTGCCGCTTGTGTGTGAGGCAAGGAATGCATGCTCTCTGCTGTCAGTGGGCATATACCCGTGTGTTACTGTGTGTGTGTGTGGCACTGAGTAAAAAGGGAACACACTACATTGCAGTTAGAATTTTGTGATTCAGGTGCAGGTCCTCATATGAACAGTGGTACCCCCTCTGTGAATTAAAAAATGTACAGGTTTTGTTTCTGTGTCACTTAACACTTCATGTTTAAGGTCCACTTCACAGCACTACTTCCATAAATAAACCTGTTTCGCAGCAGACATGTTGACAGTTATGACAGGAAACACACCGGTGTAATTAATTACATCAAAGACTGCATTCCATATAGTTGAGCCAGTTCCAGGGCCCTGACATTGAGCACGCTGGCCGTCTGACACGGCTTACTTGGGAACTTATGTAAGTGAATCATCTTTATTGTTATTGGTTACACCTCTGCTTTTCCTACTGTGACAGGTCTGCAAAAACAAAAGTGTATAATACGGGTGGCTGCCATAAGTCCAGCGCAAGAAAGTCTAAAGGCAGACGTTGCATATATTTCATAGTTAAAAGCAAAACTCCAACTCCTCCAATTAAGATAATATTTTGACAGATGTATTTTCCACATTATAAAGCTACGGAATTTCAAAACATGGCACCACACGGAAATGTCTCCATAATGCATTAAAATTATACATATAGCCATATATCATAATATATTATGTATATATGTATAGTGTAAAGTCATTGTATTGCATTTGTTTTAACAGCATCAATACAATGTGAAGCATCATATAATACCACAAGCTAACTGACAATAGCCAGCCCTACTGCCCTGATCGATTTGTGTGTGTGTGTGTGTGAATATATGAACCAGTGTAATCTGTACTCACTGATTGCTGTGGTTCCACTGCACACACAGTGGCTTGCTGCGATTGGCTGTCTCCAGGAGCTTGAACTCAAGCAGGATGGGCTGGTCCAAGTGCCCACCCACAAACGTCTGGTTGTTGTAGACGGAGATACTGACTACTGGGGAGTTCATTACCGGGTGTCTGGGCAGCCTGAGGGAGAGAGAGCGCAGAGTTACCATGCTTCTACTAAATAAGACAGAAAGCAGAGTTTGATGTCTTGGTTAGGACAGTAAAAAAGGCGAAGACAAGGTGAGCAGAGACGGTGTGCTAGACAAGAGTTAAATGACTGTTCATTGACATCTACTGAACATTGGACAGTTTGTTAATTTGTAATCAAGGCCGGAGGTGAGGCGAGGAAGAGCAGAGGGGGAGAGCGATGGGAGGAGAGTTGAGAGAGAAAGAGAGCTACCATGAGAGAAGGTAGAGAAAAAAAACAGATGTAAGGAAGGTGATATTGGAACTAATGCTGAAGCTGATAGTCAATCAACTATTAATCGACTGACAGAAACTTCATAGGCCACAATTTTGATCATGAATACACCGTTTTCCCGGCAGATATTTTGACATGTCGTAGTAGGAAAAGCACAGGTGCGTTCAATAACATTACTAATAGGTGCATTCAGACGGGTGGCTCACTGGAGTAGCATACTGGGACACTTAATGGGACTGAGCCATCGTTATTGTTATCAATTTCACCTGTGCTTTTCTTATTATGACAAGAAAAAAAAACTGCTGTGAAAAAGGTCCATTAATTGTTTTATTATGGAATTCATCGAGCAAAAATGCCATTTCTAATTCCAGCTTCTGAAATGTGAGGATTTGCTGCTTGTTCGTCTGTGCCATTCTGTGTCACTGTAAATAACATGTCTTTGGGGGATGGTCAGAAAAAATGAGCAATTTGGAGATGTCACCATGGCTTTTTCCCATTATTTTTTATGAAATTCTGGCAAGTTGCTGTTTACATTTAACGATAAAGATATATATATATATATAGTGCAGAATGTGTTTCTAATGATGTGATGCTCCTGTTATATAAAAGCAATTGTGGTTCACTGTTTGCTGCTGAATAAAGGAGACATGGGAAATCCCGATTCTATAGCCAGCATGTTTCCTTCCTTTCTGCTGTCGTCAGATCTTTATTGTTCTGAGTGTGATTGATTCCCACCTCACTCCTCGTCGGTCTGTGTGGTACTTGGGAGGGAGGGCGCCGCCCAGACTGCGATAGATCAGCAAGATAACGATGGTGATGGGCTGCTCTGGCATTGAAACAGTGCGTCTGGCTGCAGTGTATTCTCCCGTCTGATTGGCTGAGATACTGACAGGGGCCACAGCAGCGTTCTGAGGGGCCAAGGCTGAAATGGAGAAGTCTGTGTCAGTACGTTTCTCTTAGTTTCGGCCGCTTACACTATCAAGCATTTCATTCTATGTCTGTTCTTACGCTCTTTCTCTGTCCGCTCCTTCTCTTTCCAGTTGTGTTGTTGTTGCTGTCGTTGTGGTACCAGG